>NW_028301577.1:13517500-13712500 GCF_042242905.1 Orbicella faveolata | reverse complement strand
CGAGAAATATGTGTTCTGAATTCAAGAACTCTGTCCAAATAGAAAAGCTGTGACTAACATTTCGCCGTTTATAGCAATATTTTGGGAAGCAAATTTAAACTCAAGGTCCAGTGTTTGTATTTACACAGGTTTCTCACGGTTAATTCGACTTGATAAAGGGAAATCTCATAAGCTGAGCTATTATCACGAAGAAAAGCAAAATATGAATTTGCGCTAAAGAAACTCAGAAATCGAAGGCATATGTTTTGTCTTTATTTTTAGCGACGACTTCAAGCTTCATGCATGACTAGTCACGCCACTCAATTTTGAGCCAATCACGAGTCCCATTATATAAAAAATACATTACAGTAATTTATGCATTAGGTTCGACACATGAGGAGAACGTCGTATGAATCGGCTGCCGCTCCATCGTCGCATATAGTGCGACAGACCCTGCCGAATTAAATGTTGTTTGCCGCACCAAACTTAACCTGCCGAACCAAACTGATTCAAACGCCGCTCTTTTGCCGTACTTAACTCATCAGTTAGGTTCGGCGCATGAATGGAGCGGCGTTTGGAACGGGTCTTAACGATCCCAATAGTGCACTCTGCACTAAAAGGAATACAATGGTGTCTCGAATATGTACAGGGTGGTTGCCAAAATCATTCTCCCGTCAATTCAACGCTTATCTGTCTTTCATAAACAATAATTGATTGTAAACCTGCGAGTTTCCAGAACCGCCCATAGGAATTTTATTGTAGGGTTGCTCAGAAATATCTCGTGTCCGTGTGACTTTGGTCACGTGGTCACGAGGCGACTTACATCACAGGCGCCTGGGGCGAGTCAAGCTCCACCCCCCGCCCGCGCTGGCGGCCAAAAAGCCTGGATACTGGAAAAGCTTACGGTGGAGGAATTTTTGCCGATTTTTGAAGATTTTGGAACCATAGATTGCGAATACTTCCTCCAAAACGACACACTTGAAGTTACACACGTCAGTGTGTTCTGTTTTCTGACCGTGAAAATCAGCGAAGTCTTTCGTGAACTTGGTTTTTGCTTTATGCGAAGGCTAGTCTGGACTAGCGCTATATTTCTACCGGAAATGTTTTCATGAACTGTACACTTCGTAACGCGCTTCCACTGAATTCGAAATGTGTTTTAACCCTCCAGTGAATGACATTGCAATAATTTGCTAATTTAGTTTGGTTGGAGAATTTCTTTATTTCCACATTGGAAACATGGAATTTTACGAGCCACGTTCGCAAAATGTGCAGCTGAATGGCGTCACACCAATAGACCCAGATGCCCAGAGCACTAATGGCCCCTCTGTGGATCGGTATGGTTTTGTAGGACAGCACAAACAAGCCTCGTAAGTTTATTCACAATGTTAGTTTACATTTTTTATATAACGACTTGAAGAAATGAGTCGAACCGCAGGTCACCTTTGTCCATTTTGGCGGTATATACTTCATGCTAGCATGCATATAGAGCACTTTATGTTTATACCATATATGGTATATCGTAATATGGCAGAAAGATCAACTCACATACACTTCCATACATTTGTATTCATTGACCCTCACCTTTATGCATTCGCCTTCACATTTATTCACTCTCCTTAACTTTTATTCACATGTATTCACTCATCCTCACTTGTACGCATTTTCTTTCACTTGTGTGCACTCTCCTTCACTTGCATACACTCACCTACACCTGTACGCACTTTCCTTCACTTGTATGCACTCACCTTCACTTGTACACACTCTTCTTCACTTGTATGCACTCACCTTCACTTGTACGAACTTTCTTTCACTTGTATGCACTCACCTACACCTGTATGCACTTTTCTCCACTTGTATGCACTCTCCTTCACTTGTATGCACTCAACTACACCTGTACGCACTTTCCTTCACTTGTATGCACTCCCCTTCACTTGTATGCACTCACCTACACCTGTACGCACTTTTCTTCACTTGTATGCACTCTCCTTCACTTGTATGCACTCAACTACACCTGTACACACTTTCCTTCACTTGTATGCACTCTCCTTCACTTGTATACACTCACCTACACCTGTACGTACTTTTCTTCACTTGTATGCACTCTCCTTCACTTGTATGCACTCACCTACACCTGTACGCACTTTCCTTCACTTGTATGCACTCTCCTTCACTTGTATGCACTCACCTACACCTGTACGCACTTTCCTTCACTTGTATGCACTCTCCTTCACTTGTATGCACTCACCTACATCTGTAGGCACTTTCCTTCACTTGCATGCACTCACCTTCACTTGTATACACTCTCCTTCACTTGTACGCACTTTCCTTCACTTGTATGCACTCACCTTCACTTCTACGCACTTTCCTTCACTTGTATACACTCACCTTCACTTGTATGCACTCACCTTCACTTCTACGCACTTTCCTTCACTTGTATGCACTCTCCTTCACTTCTGTGCACTCACGTTCACTTGTACGCATTTATCTTCATTTGTATGCACTCGATCACCTTCACTTGTATTCAGTCGCCTTCACTTGTATGCACTCACCTTCTCTTGTCTTCACTCACCTTCACTTTTACGCACTTATCTTCACTTGTACGCACTCATCTTCACTTGTATGCAATCGCCTTCCCTTGTATGCACTCACCTTCACTTGTATTCACTCACCTTCACTTGTATGCACTCACCTTCACTTGTACGCACCCACCTTCACTTGTATGCACTCACCTTCACTTATATGCACTTGCCTTCACTTGTATGCACTCACGTTCAATTGTACGAACATTCCTTCACTTGTACACACTCACCTTCACTTGTATGCACTCTCCTTCATGTGTACGCACTCACCTTCACTTGTATGCACTCACCTTCACTTGTACGCACTTTCCTTCACTTGTAAGCACTCACCTTCACTTGTACGCACTCACTTTCACTTGTATGCACTCACCTTCACTGCATGCACTCACCTTCACTTGTATTCACTCACCTTCACTTGTATTCACTCACCTTCACTTGTATGCACTAACCTTCACTTATAAAAAAATCCCTTTGAGTCAGCCACATTTTTATTATTGCTGCCCAGTTTGGGGTGGTATGAATAATCCATTAATTGAAAAACTTCACAAAATCGTGCTGCTAAGGTTATAACAAAGTCTAGTTATAAAGTCAGTTTTCTCATCATCTGGACTCACTTAGCTGGGAAAATTTGACAAAGCAGGGGAGTAGTGAAGGCAACTGCATACAAATGAAGGCGAGTGCATACAAGTGAAGGTGAGTGCATACAAGGGAAGGCGAGTACACACAAGGGAAGGTGAGTGCATACAAGTGAAGGCAAGTGCATACAAGTGAAGGCGAGTGCATACAAGTAAAGGCGAGTGCATACAAGTGAAGGCGAGTGCATACAAGTAAAGGCGAGTGCATACAAGTGAAGGCGAGTGCATACAAGCGAAGGCAAGTGCATACATGTGAAGGTAAGTGCATAAAAGTGAAGGTGAGTGCATACAAGTGAAGGTGAGTGAATACAACTGAACGTGAGTGAGCACAAGTGAAGGTGAGTGAATGCAAGTAAAGGCGAGTGCATACACAAGTGAAGGTGAGTGCATACAAGTGAAGGCAAGTGCATACAAGTGAAGGCGAGTGCATACAAGTGAAGGTGAGTGCATACAAGTGAAGGTGAGTGAATACAACTGAACGTGAGTGAGCACAAGTGAAGGTGAGTGAATGCAAGTAAAGGCGAGTGCATACACAAGTGAAGGTGAGTGCATACAAGTGAAGGCAAGTGCATACAAGTGAAGGCGAGTGCATACAAGTGGAGGCGAGTGAATACTAGTGAAGGTGAGTGTGTACAAGTGAAGGCGAGTGCATACAAGTGAAGGTGAGTGCGTACAAGTGAAGGTGGGTGCGTACAAGTGAAGGTGGGTGCGTACAAGTGAAGGTGAGTGCATACAAGTGACGGTGAGTGCGTACAAGTGAAGGTGAGTGCATACAAGTGAAGGTGATTGCATACAAGTGAAGGTGAGTGCATGCAAGTGAAGGTAAGTGCATACAAGTGACGGCGAGTGCATACAAGTAAAGGCGAGTGCATACAAGTGAAGGTAACTACATGCTAGTGAGTTTAAGTGCATACAAGTGAATGTGAGTGCACACAAGTGAAGGTGAGTGAATACAAGTGAATGTTGGTGCATACAAGTGAAGGTGAATGCATACAAGTGACAGCGAGTGCATACAAGTAAAGGCGAGTGCATACAAGTGAAGGTAACTACATGCTAGTGAGTTTAAGTGCATACAAGTGAACATGAGTGCGCACAAGTGAAGGTGAGTGAATACAAGTGAAGGTTGGTGTATACAAGTGAAGGCGAGTGCATACAAGTGAAGTCGAGTGCATACAAGTGAAGGTGAGTGAATACTAGTGAAGGTGAGTGTGTACAAGTGAAGGCAAGTGCATACAAGTGAAGGCGAGTGCATACAAGTGAAGGCGAGTGCATACAAGTGAAGGCGAGTACATACAAGTGAAGGCGAGTGCATACAAGGGAAGTCGAGTGCATACAAGTGAAGGTGAGTGAATACTAGTGAAGGTGAGTGCATACAAGTGAACGTGAGTGCGTACAAGTGAAGGTGAGTACATACAAGTGAGGATGCGTACGTACAAGTGAAGGTGGGTGCGTACAAGTGAAGGTGAGTGCATACAAGTGAAGTGAGTGCGTACAAGTGAAGGTGAGTACATAGAAGTGAACGTGAGTGCATACAAGTGAACGTGAGTACGTGCAAGTGAACGTGAGTACATACAAGTGAATGCGAGTGCATACAAGTGAACGTGAGTGTGTGCAAGTGAAGGTGAGTACTTACAAGTGAACGTGAGTGTGTACAAGTGAAGGTGAGTGCATACAAGTGAACGTGAGTGGATACAAGTGAAGGCGAGTGTGTACAAGTAAAGGCGAGTGCATACAAGTGAAGGTGTGTGCATACAATTTAAAGTGAGTGAATACAAGTGTAGGTGAGTGCATACAAGTGAAGGTGAGTGCATACAAGTGAAGGCGAGTGAATACAAATGAAGGCGAGTGAATAGAAGTGAAGGCGAGTGAATAGAAGTGAAGGTGAGTGGATACAAGTGAAGGCGAGTGTGTACAAGTAAAGGCGAGTGCATACAAGTGAAGGTGTGTGCATACAATTTAAAGTGAGTGAATACAAGTGTAGGTGAGTGCATACAAGTGAAGGTGAGTGCATACAAGTGAAGGCGAGTGAATACAAATGAAGGCGAGTGAATAGAAGTGAACGTGAGTGGATACAAGTGAAGGCGAGTGTGTACAAGTAAAGGCGAGTGCATACAAGTGAAGGTGTGTGCATACAATTTAAAGTGAGTGAATACAAGTGAAGGTGAATGCGTACAAGTGAAGGTGAGTGCATACAAGTGAAGGCGAGTGAATACAAATGAAGGCGAGTGAATAGAAGTGAAGGTGAGTGAATACAAGTGAAGGTGAATGTGTACAAGTGAAGGTGAGTGCATACAAGTGAAGGCGAGTGAATACAAATGAAGGCGAGTGAATAGAAGTGAAGGTGAGTGAATACAAGTGAAGGTGAATGTGTACAAGTGAAGGTGAGTGCATACAAGTGAAGGCGAGTGAATAGAAATGAACGCGAGTGAATAGAAGTGAAGGTGAGTGAATGCAAGTGAAGGTGAGTTCATAAAAGTGAAGGTGAATGCGTACAAGGGAAGGTGAGTGCATACAATTTAAAGTGAGTGAATACAAGTGAAGGTGAGTGCATACAAGTGAAGGTGAGTGAATAGAAATGGACGGAAGTGGATAGAAGTGAAGGTGAGTGTATACAAGTGAAGGTGGGTGCGTACAAGTGAAGGTGAGTGAATGCAAGTGAAGGTGAGTACATACAAGTGAAGGCGAGTGAATAGAAATGAACGTGAGTGAATAGAAATGAAGGTGAGTGAATACAAGTGAAGGTGGGTGCGTACAAGTGAAGGCGAGTGAATACAAGTGAAGGTGAGTGAATACAAGTGAAAATGAGTGCTTACAAGTGAAGTTGAGTGCATACACGTGAAGGTGAGTGCGTACAAGTGAAGGTGAGTGCATACAAGTGAAGGTGAATGCATTAATGTGAATGTCAGTGAATACAAATGTATGGAAGTGTGAGTTGATCTTTTTGCCATATTAGGATATACCATACATGGTATAAACATTAAGTGCTCTTTATGCATGCTAGCATGAAGTTCTTACCATTTTGGCCATTGGGGAGTTGGTGTCGGGGCGGGGGGTGGGGGTAGATGAAACATCATAATGTGCTCCTTAAGGACGATGCCTACTAGATGCAGAGGCCTTTGTCCATGGAAAAATATCGGAATGTGTTGGATACCATTATTTATGTATTCAAAGGGACATTGTTAAAATGTGTATTAAGAGTAAAAGTTTTAATTACTAAATGTATCACTATTTCTGATTGGTTGCAAAACAAAAGGGTCTTTGAGCCCCATTGTGATTGGTTACATGATTGGATATCTGACTTCCACTGCAATTCCACTGCAATTCCACTGCATGGCGGCTGCATAGCCTGCGTTGCAAGCATTCATGTAGAAAAACTTTTCTGCATTCTGGCTGCGTGTAAATTGGGACTGTGCTTAAATTGTAGCGGGAGCAGAACTTTGACAAAGCAGTGGAGGGGCAAGAGAGGGAATTCTTGCCCGCAAACCTCTCAATTTTGAAAAACACCCGCTAGTTTTCACAGTTGAGTTCATTTATCGATTGACAACTTTGTCACTACGCTAAAATCAAAATACTGCTACATGTATCTACATACTCATTTGGAGGGCAATAAGTCAAATGTTCAGATTAAGACCAGCTTTTCCTGTGGTTTAACTCTAACTGTTCATTAGCTTGCTGGTCATGTCATTCTTTTGCTACTAAAAAAATATTTAACCGTTGGATTGTAGAATCGCCCGGAAATATGAAGCCTTTGTTTGAAAATTGTCAGTGTGAGTAAATTCGCTTTTGCGGAGAAAACAACAACCAGTCGACGCATTCTAAAATTTGGTCCCATGTTTTCTGGACATGAAGAATGACTCTGTAGAGTTAAACGAGGTTGCCAAATACATGTAAGACTATCAAAGATTGGTTCTCCTTCCCTGGTTCCTGTTTGATCTCTGCGCTTGATCGATAATTAAAAGAGCAGCTGAAAGATTTTAAAAGCTTTCGCTGAATCCAGAGCATAATAGAGCCACCAAGTGTTTGCCCGCTAAAAGATGGTGTCTTCTGAGTAAAATCGAATATGTACCACCCACGTCAAGTCTAATAAATTTTCACTGAGGCCAGCACAATTTCATAAACTTTCTTTTTTTTGTATTTTATTGGTATTTATATAAGTTTACAAATAAGAGTGACAATAACAATTGAAATTACATTTGCAGATAAAAGAAAGAAAAACTAAATAAACTAACGTGAGTACAGATGGAAAAAAAACCGAGGAATACTATTACTAATAAGACTACTTTAGAGGAAAATACTAATACACCCAAAATACTTACTAACAATTTATATTAATGAATAAAAACTACGCTAATTTTTACTTTTTTTAGAAGAAACTACATAGACTAACGCTAGTATAGATGAAAAAGAAAACAAAACAAGAAATACTGTTACTAATAACACTACTTGTAAGGAAATACTAATATACCAAAAATACTTACTAATATATTAATAAAACTACGTCAATTGTTACATTTTTTAGGCTGCTGGCCTAAATACAATTATTTGTAATAAATTTCTTCCACTTGGCGTCATGAAATGTTCACTTGCCATTAGAATCGGAAATAACCGTTTCGATTTGATATACTGAGAAAACTTTTGCGAGAAAGATCTTTAATGACGGAGGAAATCCTTTATTTCGACAGGAGTAAATGTGTTGTTTTGCTAAGATCAACAGATGGTTGACAAGATAAAAGTCTACTTGTCTGTTCCAAAGTCCAAACATTTTGTCAACATCTGATAGTGCTTCGATTTTTATTTCTATTGTACTTAGCCAGTTAATGAGTTCTCTCCAGAAACTGTCGGAATATTCACATTTTATTAGTAGATGTTCGATAGACTCACTTTCTTTTTTGTAGAAAGTGCACAGAGGCGAAGGTACTAGGCCAATTTTGTGGAGAAACTTGTTTGTCGCTAAATATATATGTAATATCTTGTATTGGAATTCACGGGATCTAGAATCAATAGCTACTTTGAAGGGAATTTGATATACAGTAAACACCCGCGTATAAGAACCTAGAATTTTTGGGTTCAGGCTGAATGGGTTCTTATATTTTGGGGTAGTTTTTCCGAACTCAGGCTGATTAGGTTCTTAGTAGGTTCTTATTTGTAGGAGTTGTCATAGTGATACCATTCAGAGAGCTACTGTAGTACTAGTATGTCATAATGGTTGAACATTTGTATTTTAAACCGCAAAAATGCCAAGCCTTATTTTTTAAACAATAATAAATTCAGTATCATAGGCTACCATATTTACAGTTGTATTTGATAATAATGTAAATTGTTAACAGCAATATAAATATATAAATAAAAACACCAAAAATAAATGAAAACCCAATTTAGGGAATTAAAATTGAACCAATTTGAAAATAATCAAATACAATGTGAAACAAAATATTAATTTTCTTGCGTATTGAAATAAAGATGCATTGTACTGTACACAGAAAGAACAAACATTTTCTTTGGGTATCACTGTTACAGTTGGAATGAAAAAGACAAGCAGTAATGTGTATTTCACATGAGCAAAAGTCAGGGCACTCTACAGATTCAAGTCCCAAGGCTACACCAGTATAATTTTATACAGTATTCTATACTCTGTATTTAAAAGATTTTCAATTAAACAAATAATTTTCATGGTGTTTCTCAGAAATTTCACAATTTATATCAATTAAAATCCAGTATTTTGGCTACAAAATAAGAGTGTTTTTTTGTATAAGAACCTATTGTTCTTTGCCAGCCTAAATAGGTTCTTATATATTTGGGTATTAAAATGCCCAATTTCAGCCTGTAGGTTCTTAAATCACTAGGTTCTTATACGCGGGTGTTTACTGTATCTCTTCCCATTCCAGTGTCTCGCTGTATGTCTCTGTATACCTTAGCTGTGCAGTTGGTACACTCTTGTTCTTTGAGCGAACTTCGTTATAAATGCTCTTGGATATGACCTTATCCAAGTTTACATTGTGACCATTTAGGTGTAACTGTGCGTTACTGGAAAACGTAGAGTTTTTTGAAAAATTGTTGCAGGTTTTTAAATGTTGTCGCCACTGTGCAGGTAATGCGTCTATGATTGCCATTAGCTGAAACTTTTCTTTGGATGTAAGCGAAGAGCTTGTAATAATTTGAAACCCTGTGAATACTGCATTTTCTTTAGTCGTAAGATCCCCAAGTGTAATAATTCCTTTTCTATATAACTCTTCGTAGAAAATGGACCTACCTTGTATACAAATAAACTTGTTGTTCCAAATCACTGTATTGTGTATTTCTTGACAAAGTACTTGCTCAGTTATTCTACTCGCGCATGAATATTCTGCAAAACATCGCAGACATTCTTCATAATAAATGGGTAAATTAATAGGCAATTTCTTTAAGTCAAAAGCACAGCGCAGAAGTAGTTTCGACCCCACATTTTTTAGTTAATGGGAAAGAATAATCTTCCTATTACTTTGTTGATCATCGGCAAATTTCTTGCAACACATGATCCTTTGGCTTTTAATAATCGATTCTACATGGGGCGCTTTTAGTCCACCTTTTTCGATATCACTTACAAGTGATAAACGTTTGACTTTATCTTTTCCTTTCCAGATGAACTGGAAGAGTAATCTGTTGACTTCCATTACGGTATCTTTTTGCACACAAATTAAACTGGTTCTGTACATGAACAATGGTGTCACAAACGTCTTTACAATCTGAATTCTTCCTAGAATGGTAAGGTCCCTCCACTTCCACCTTTACAACTTTTCTTTAATGGATTTAAGAATTTCATCAAAATTTAACTTTTTTCTTTGACTTTCATTGTAAGTAAAGTAAACACCTAAAATTTTAACCGTGTCTTTAATTCAGATGTTTTTGGAGGAAATGACATCCATTGCTGCCAAGGAGACTTGATTACCCAAAAGCATACATTCAGTTTTTTCGGAGTTGATTTCAAGTCCAGAGCACTTACTAAACAAGTCAGTAGTGCAGAGAAGGGCTTCGAGAGATCTCCTGTTTCTTACAAAGGCTGTAACATCATCGGCAAACATTTCAAGTTTAATTTCTTCCTTATCGACTTGAATCCCTTGGATATTGTTATTTTCATGCACGGAGATAGTAAGAATTTCAAGACAGATAATAAACAAATACGCTGATAGGGGGTCACCTTGTCTAACACCTCTCCGTACTTTGAATGCGCCCGTCGAAAAACCATTATTCATAACTGAACTTGTTATATTTTGATAAAAAGTCCTAATCCAACGCACGAAGGAAGGGCCAAAGTTAAAAGTTAACAGCGTTTCAAACATAAAACTTCTGTTAAGTGAATCAAACGCTTTTTTAAAATCAATTGCTAGCATAAAGCCTTTGATCTTTTTCCGTTCAGTAAATTCTAAAATATCGTCAATACTTCTAACTGTGTCGAATATAGACTTTCCTTTAACATAAGCATTGCTTTTGATCCAATCTTTGCATCCACATTTATTAACGAGATTGGTCTCCAATTGGAAATATGTCTTCTGTCTTTTCCTTTCTTTTCTATCAAAGTTATAATTGCTTGCTTTTGTGAATTTGATAACTCACCGTAGTCAAAAGCACAATTTAGACTTTCTACCAGAAGATTACCCAGAACACCCCAGAATGTTTTATAAAATTCTACAGTAAGTCCATCATTTCCTGGTGATTTGTTTTCTTTAAAGGATTGTAGGCTTTTAAAACATTCTTCCACCCTTAGCTTTCCTTCACAAGTTGCTGCTCTATCTGGTGAGAGTTTAGGAATTGCAGAATGTTGAAAAAAGGAATCTGCAAATTCTGGTAGGTTACTCTCGAGACCGTATAAATCTGTGTAAAAATCTTCAATCTCATTCATAATTTTCTTTGGGTCTGAGCTTAAAGTTCCTTTTTTAGTAAAAACTTTATGGACACAACTTTTGGCCTTTTTATGAGATTCTAAGCTTAGAAAGTACTTATTATTTTTTTCACCCTTCTCGTACCAGGACGCTCTCGAACAAATAATAGCTCCTTTCAAAAGGTAATCAAAATGTGCATCGTACTTACTTTGAAGAATTTCAAACTGCTCAATATTTTCTGCTGACGGATCAGTAGAGCACTTTTCCTGGTACACTTTAAGAAGTGTTTCTATTTCTAGCAATTTGTCTTTTCTTAGCCATGCTTTCACTTTACTATATTTTATAGAAACTTGTCGGATTCTATATTTTATAAGATTCCAGAGCACTCTTTTGTCATTGACCTCTTTAAATTCCTCAATCCAAACGGGTACACTTTCACTAATAAGTTTTACATACTCATCATCCTTAGTCAAACTAGAGTTGAATTTCCAATGAGATGGACCATGCTTTTGTTCTTCTATGCCATTAAAAATTAATGTAATTGCTAAATGATCTGACTTTATAGAAGGTATAATTTTAACTTCTTCGACTTCGTCTTGGCAGGTGTCGCTAATCAGCCAAAAATCTAGTCTTCTTTGGATCAAAGGTTTGGTTTGCTTCCAAGTAAACAGCCTCTCTTTCGGATTTCTTACTCTCCAGATATCGATCCATTCCAGATCCAAACAGATTTCTTCAAGAATCTTAACCGATTCTTTTTTTGCTGGTGAACCACCCAAACAGTCCAGACTTGAATCAATAGTGACGTTGAAGTCACCTCCAATGATAACATTTTGTTCAGCGCTTGTTATGATGTCGTCCAATTTTTCATATAAATCTTTAAAGTAAGTATATTGATGACGTACCTTATTTGGTGCATAGATGTTGGCAAAGACATATTTAACTCCTTGCACAGATGCATTCAAAATTATAAATCTACCGTTTTGGTCACACTTGCAGGATTCTTCAAAATCTAAATCATTTCTAACAAGTGTTATAACGCTGCAACTGTGATTTGATCCATGCACGAAAAACATTTTCCCATTCCATTGGGTTCTCCAGATATTCTCGATTTCTACTGAACTGTACGTTTCTTGGAGGAAAATAATGTCTGCTTTTTGCTTATTTAACCAGATAGACAAAGCTTTCCTTTTTTCAAGCGAACGGATTCCACGTACGTTAAACAAAAGAAGTTTAAAATTTACGGTCTCCTTTTTGCTTGCCATTGTATAATTATTATTTGACTCAAAAGAGCTGTTTCCAAACTGGCTCCAAAAGAAAAGTCTATGTAGTATACATAGAAGCAATAACACGTACACTCACTAAATAGACATTTTTAACACATATTAAAACAAAAAACTAAACTAATTAGATGGTAAAAGGGTCTCAAGATTTGAACCTTGGTTTGGACCCTTGGGACTTTGGACTTATTCAGCTATTGTTATAAAAACAAAACAAAAATGTTAGGTGCTAATGAAAAAAACTTTGGCGAATTAAATGTTTTGGTGTTTCTTTCCGTTAAATTTTGGTATGCAAGAATTTTATCACAATTCTAATTACCATTTATATCGCAATATTAGCGGCACCAAAGCAAAGTTAAGACTTATAAATTGCCTATCAGTTGAGTGTTCTTATAGATAGAGATAGCCTAGCCTTATAAAGAGGTTTGGTGGTGCCTTAAACGATAAAAACCGATCATCAGCTTTACAAAATAAAATGGAAATAAAGTCAATCAAAGGTTTTTACTCAGGAGTAGTTGATTGCTCGCTTGGCAGCAAGTACTCTGGTAATGTGTCTACAGAATATTTACTACTATTTATAATTAGGCTTTTATCTCTGAGTAGTACCTTAGCAATGTTCAGTTGTTTAGCTTTCCTAAAGGCAGCACGTAATTTAGCTCGGTCTTTAGCAGATTCTGGAGAGAGATCCTTGTCGATAAATACAGTCGGGAAACAGGCGCTCTTCAGCAATTCCTTTCTCTTAAACCACACCAAATCGCAGTCCATACGCGATAGAAAACGGGCTAATATTGGTCGCGGGCGAGGTGGTCCCTGCATCTCTTCTTCATTCGATGTTGAAGGTGTTCGTGTGCCTACATTTGGCTTTCCTGTAGGATGAACCGCATGAAATTTGACATCTGAAGGCGCTCCGAGCTCGGTCAAAACTTGCCTCAGCTTCTGAAAACATTCTTTGTTCGTCTCATTTGGTTCTTCTGGGATATCATAAAAACGTAAATTTTCCCTTCTTGAGTAATCCTCCTGTTTTACCAGTCGACTCCTTAGGGTTTCGACCTTCTTCTCTAAAGTATCATTCTTTTTAGTGGTGCTGTCAAGTTGCTTTTTTAGTTCTTTGTTCTCTTCTTTGAGCAATCGAACTTCTTCCCATACGGCATTTAGAGATTTTGTTGTCTCGCCCAGTTCTTCTTTAACGGACTTGATATTGTCGTTTAGTTCAGTCTTTAAAGTTTCTATTTCATCGTAAGTCTTTGTAAATCCATTTTCAATGCGATTTTGGATGCTTAACAGCCTCTCAAGAATTTCGTCAGGCTCCCCGGTTGATGAACTTGAACCTCGTTGCCGCTTTTTTTCCTTTGGTGGCATCTTTAAAATCCAGGTCCAGCTACATCAGCCAAATATTTGTGTCGAAACAGTCCATCTAACCTTTTTGTTCACAGTGCATAGCCAAAAACTTCAGCTTACAAATCATTAAATCGCCATAGTTTGTGGAGCTATTAAAGCAGTGAGCTCGACGCCATGATGGTCAGCCCCAGTCCCTATTTCATAAACTTTCCTTCACGACATTGTGCAGGTCACACTCGAGTTATTCCTGGAATCATTCAAGCAAAGTTGATACACTTGTCAATCAAGATGACCATGCTGCACCAATCAGGAGCCTGTTCATGGGCGAACGAGTTTTTCAAAATGGAGGGGTTTGCAGGCAAGCATTCCCTCTCTCGCCCCAACACCCCTTGCTTTGTCAAATTTTTGTTCTCATTCCAATTTATGTGAGTTCAGAATGCGGAAAAGCTCTTTGTATGGGAATGCTTGCTACGCAGGCTAGCAGCTGCAGAGATATAACAGCCAATTTTCAGTAGTTATAACTCTATCTCCACAAGATTTTATTCACAAATCCTGAAAGAATACATCTGTAGTTGATGAAGTTGTGGGAATTCTCCTGGAATGTGTCTGTTTTAATGTTTATTCCCACACATTTGATCGCTGCTGAGGAAATAAAAGATTTTGATGTTTCACTAATTTTCAGCAAATTCTTTGTAGTGGAAAACCAGCCTTAACAGTAACTTCTTCTTTTAGCATTTTTGTTAATGGATTGTCTTCTCTTCATTTAGTGAGGCAAACAGTGATGTAGCTGCAGATGTTTACAGACATAGAGAGTTAAAGTGGGTTGAAATGCTACAAAACTGGGACAAGTGGATGGCAAAGAAATTTCCAAAGGTTGCTGTGTAACATTACAATAAATAATGCAATGCTTAAAGAATTACATGTAAGATTAATGCAAATTTGCTGTATTTATCAAGTATGTACATTTCTACTCAAGAAGAACATAGAAGGCAGTATTAGTCAAGTGTGAGCTTATCTAAGTATCTGCATGCACAATAATTTTAAGCCTTCTGAGATTATAGGATTGGCTGGCTGATGTTGTACTTTCTAGCAGCTCATTATTCCTGTGCATTTTAAGTGCTAGATTAATTAATTGTCAGGAGAAAGACAAGGTGAACATTTGAAGAACCATATGCATATCCGCTCTATGTCGAATTGTAGGCCTTTTTTCTTTTTTCTGGCTCTGATTTGCCTCAACCTTGGTAAATTGACTGGAAATTATATTTTGAACACTGACCTGGACTTTTTCACTCGTTTTCACATTTTTGGAAGAAAATCTGTTGGGGTCAAGATATCTTTCTCTCAAGCAAAGATTGCGGCGTCCTATGCCAATGTGATAGATAAAATAATGTAGTGTCTGTTTATAGTGTTCAAAGTCAAAATCAAATCCCTCAGAATCTCAGCTGGTTTCTCATACGTCAAAGGAAAACAGGAAATAGAGCGGGAATCTGGGAACCAAGTTGTTTACATTGGTTATTATGATGTGAAACACAGCACACGAGTTGGATTGAGTGCAAACAGAAAAGAGATATGATGCTTAACGTGCTCTTTTAAAATACCTTGCATGCCTGCATGGTGGTTGTATTGATTTGGGAATAAGAAGTTTGACTTATAAGAATGCCTGGTAGTTGTGCATTACCGTAAACTTCCGATAGTAATGACCCTCGTTACTTTTGGAATTAGCAGCCATTGGGGCTCGCTACTTTTGGGTGGTCGCTACTTTCAGAGAGCAAAAAATGTTATATAAAGTTGGTACAACAGAGCTTTTTTAACAAAAAAAAGATGGCAATTCAAACAAAATGAGGTATAATATGTCATTGTTCCAGTTTCATGTTACTAACATTGGGTGGCCTCTACATGTCTACACCGTGTTATCTGTTGTAGGCACAAGTTGTGCAAGTTTCTCCCGGAGTTCTTTTGTGAGCCATTTATTCACAGTCACTGTGATATCATAGAAACAAGGAATCTCTTTTCTTCCTCGTTAAGCTCCTTGCACCCACACACCTTCAGGTGCACTCCTGCTTTAACTGGACTACTGCATGGGGGAATCAGCCAATATTTCAATTTTTTTTGAAGCTGAAACGTTGCAGTTATTACCTACCTTCCTGTTGAAAATGACATGAAGAGTTTTAAATTTTAATGCGAAGAAAAGTTCATTTTCCTGTTCACTTGACTATTAACTGGAGACATAAATATACCGTTGGATTAAACAGTTGGTCTAGTCATATTTGGCGAGTAGGTGGAGTTGGCGTGGGGCAGGGCTTGCTACTTTTGGGAAGGTTGCTACTTTCGAGGGGGTCACTACTTTTGGGGGGTTGCCACTTTTGGGATTTACTAGAGGCAATGGGGGTCGTTACTATCGGAAGTTTATGGTAATTTAATTACCTTTGAAAACAACCATGACTGGGCATCCAATTTATTTGACCTCACTATTGAACATTACTCACAGGTGAAGGAAAGATGTCGCAAAGGTATTCCATCTTCTGTTCGTGGGCATGCATGGCAGAACTTATCAGGAAGTATGGAACTAAAGAATCAAAATAATGGAGTGTTTGAAGTAAGTTTTGATTTCCAGCCCTGCTTAAAGCCATCCATTTGCAAACAACTTGGCCTCAAATGATCAGTTACAGTATACATACATTATAAATTAAATAGCAATTAAGGTGATTCCTCAGAATTACATTGCACTTCTTTACTGCGCATCCTTAGTGCAGTGTAATTCGCCATCATCTTCTACTTTTTGAAAATTCCATTAAAGGATGGGTGGGTGGTGCCTGATAGTTCAAATCCCATATGGGTCTCTCTTTACATAACTTTTCCTATGACAAGTAAGCTACCAGAAAACAGTTACATTATTGAGAATAGAGTCCTTAAGTGTGACGTCACAAAAAAATAAATTGGAGAAATCATGGGATTTGGCACCATTTTCGAATAGAGTGTCCTTGAGAAAGGGTCCTTGTCAAAAATTACCTCCTAATTGTAATTTCCAGCCGAAATATAAAGGATGAAAATTTGGTACTGCCCCATATAAATCTCTCTAATTTTGAGTCAGTTCTAAACTGAAAGAACTGAAACAAATTTTGAAGGGTTTGTATGGGATGCTATCAAACTTTGATCCCTTATATCTCTATTGGGAATTGCAATTCTGAGCTAATTTTTGGGATGAGGGCATCTTTTAGGATACATGTACTCTATAAGAATATGACATCATATCCCATAATTTTAAAAATGTTATTTTTGTGACGTCATGGCTTTACGACTCTCTGTGTTACAGCTGAATTAGCATAACATTTATTGCATTGAATACAGACTTGTAAGACAAATATTTTATTTCAGTTTTAAAAGTTTTAAACTTTACTTCTGGTTTATCAAGAAAAATTTAACAGTTTTAAAATGCATAGTTACTTAACATTAGTAATGATCATACTTAGCACCCTCCTTCTAATAAGAGCTCTCTTTCTAATATGCCCTCTTAAAAAATGGACTGTCTCTAATAAATGCCCCCTCTCAGATGAGTGCCAAGTTGCCTTGAGCTATCAAAAGTAAATTAGCAACCTGGGTGCTGAACTGAATGGTTATGGAAATAGTGAATTTTACACCTTTTTAGTGGAAATCCTCCCAGTATATTTGCTTCGCTTATGAAGAATTAATTCATTTGATGACTTTTTGTGCAGACACGCCACAAAATATTTTATTTATTAGTGAAATACAAAAGTACTTGACTTTAACAGTTCAGTTCATACAGCAAACACACATTTCATACACTTCAATTTTATCATGCAACAGTCCCTCTCGTCAAGCACAATGGTATACTTATAATAATAAGGAGCATTAGTTAATAATGTTTTTATGCTCTGCGAAATGGAGTAATACTATTCTGCCATTTGCAAAAAAAAAAGAGAACAATTAAGACAAAACAAATGAGTGGTTCTGAATGGAAAATGCGAAGTTATCAAGCTCCTCTTAAGAGCAGCAATAAGGCCAACAACTACAATGCTGCATAATAATTAATAGGCGAATGACAAAGAGATCCACTTTCTTGTTCATGAAAAATAGTGAAGTGGATGTAAGCGCTCTCCAAAAGTATATAATATTTGTGCTATCCGAATGTGTGTTGTTGTCCATCTGTTCAGAATGCAAGCATTTTTAACACCAAAGTAATTCCTCTAGAAGAAAATGTTAATTTAAATAAGCAATATATTTGGTTGAAGTAGAGATATTTCCATACCTTAGATGAGAAAGTCCATTTTAAATTTGTCCTCAGTGTTGTAGCGCAATTTGTTTTACATGTATTTGAGAAGAACCTTTTGTTTAAATGATCTTCTTGCAACCCGACGGACCATATCATTGCTTCTAAGCCATTATTTCTGTCTTTACCATCGGTCGAGTCCTCATGATGCTTATTCCTTACCATTTTGAACTCTTTAAAGGAGTAGGTCACTCCAAAGACCGTGTATTTTTTTCCATCACCAATAAAAAGTTCACATTGAGTTGAGTTACTCACCGTTGTTTTAGCTTCTGAAGTGGATGCGATCCCAATGAAAAAGAAGTGAAAAGGTTGACACTGGGAGCCACCATTTTGAAAGGATCTTGAAGGCCAGGCTGCATATCCGTGACGTCATTCCGTCCGAGAATGTGTTTGTTCTTTTAAGCTTTAGTATGGCTGCGCTTGAAGCCAGAACGTGCTAGTGATTCCACGGATGATAATAATCAAGTTGAATGGAATGATCGATTGGAAAATGCTCTGTGGTGTACTTGTGAGAGATGTGCAACCATGCCAACGCAAAGAGAATGTGTTTGTTGCCGAGAACGGCCCGAGTGGGTCACCAAGATGGAAGGTACATTTTGCAGTGCAATTGCAATGGACGCAGTTAGTGGAAGAGGAGGTTTATTTTTAATTTTAAATTGCTCTCAGAATTGAACTGGTGGCTTAAATAAATCCCCAGTATAATGCTTTTGATTTAATTTGTCTCCGCGTTTATTTTACTGGTGGTTCAATGCGGAGGGAGTTCTGGCATCACAGAAACTGACGAGTTTTCAATGGTGTGTTTACATCGGGCGAATGCTTTCCACCTCACAAGTCTGTGTTTTTACTTATAAAATTTGGATACTTCTTGCCAGTGCTCATACGTGTTTGCCAGGTTTCTTTTCACTTATGGACTACGTGGACTCTTGTGAAATACACAGTGACTTTTACATGTAAGATGCGAAGTGAAATCGACGTCTTTGACTTGAGAAATGTGAAATTGACGACATTCCTTATCATTACTTGAGATTTTTTGTGAGAATTGTAATTTGTATTGTTGGAAAGCTAAGCATATGTAGTATGTTTTGGATAGAAGAAAAAAGTATATGCAACTTTTACATGCGTAAACATTAGCTGATGAAGGAAAATTCACTCTGCTAATGTGTTTATCCATATCGCATATGTCGTGTTTACTCGCCTCATTACTTGACAAAGCATGCGGTAAAATTAAAGCTTCATTTTTTACCGTAGATTTGCTTTCAATAGCAACTATAATTCCTAAAAATGATGTGAATGCAAAAAAACTGTCCTTAATTAATGATGAATCGTGTTGATAAAATTGAAAACAAATTGTAACATGTTTCATACAAAATATTATTTACATGTGGATATCAGATTTCGCTATAGCAGGACTTGTTATCGGTAATTTTCGATATGTAGATAGGACTGACGTACAGTTAACTACTTCTTCCGATGTATTCCAAATCAAATCAGACAGCATTTAAAAATTTGTAAGTAGTATACCTCATCCCTGGCTGTCAAGGCCGATTATTAAAGACGCTCTGATTTTGGCCTACACAAGAGATTTATAAAGCGAAAAAATACTTTTTCAATAAAAGAAAACCGTATGGGGTTAGTCTGACTTGTACTTTTAAAGAAATCTGCAGGGCATTTGAAGTTCCCATGGTACCCTAAGAAATTTAATAAATCACTTCCAAAAAACGCATGCAGTCGCTATGCATCAATAAACATGAAAACACGAAAACCCTAGCGCCAGTCCACGAAATATAATGAATTAAAAGCTTGCAACATGGAAGCTTTTTTTATAAATACTGGTAAGACTGGTAAATGAAGAAAAGAATTTAATTCAGCCATTTTCCCTGTTTTTATAGAAAAAAAAGCGGCGAACTGATTATACATGAAACTGACCAGTGATTCACGCTATTTTAGCATCTTTTTCTTGAAAATGTATTGCCTGAAGGGTCGAAAATTTTTGGCGACTAAAATACTTGTGCTGGCGACTAAACCTGAAAACTTAGGGGCCAACTGGCCCCAAGTTTTTTCTTGAAATTCGAGCCCTGTAGTCCAGTGAGGAGCTTCAATTTCTTGCGCAGAAATAATATTTACCCAGTCAAGTCAACGACAGTTCTGCCGGGCAAAAATATTTTTAAAAATTAAAAGTATAACTGATAGCTACCTCTTTTTGTTCCTTGCGATGCGCTGTTCGCTTGCAGTATGTGCCTTTACAAGGGCCTTCCGTTGAAAAATTGTTGGAAAGCATTTTTCTTCAATGACCTCCTTCTTGAGCTTTGCGGCACCAATTCGGACGGAATGACGTCATGGATATGCAGCCTGGCCTTCAAGATCCTTTCAAAATGGTGGCTCCCGGTGTTGAACTTTTCACTTCTTTTTCATTGGGATCGCATCCACTTCAGAAGCTAAAACAATGGTGAGTAACTCAACTCAATGTGAACTTTTTATTGGTGATGGAAAAAAATACACGGTTTTTGGAGTGACCTACTCCTTTAAAGGTGTGTTTTGGTTCTAAGTTCTGAATTTTACCATAGAGTAGATTCCACGACACATGTTAGCCATGTTTCTATTGGAAATAACTTTCTAAATATATAATTATACAAATGCACAAACACATAACTACTAAAGAAATCTCTGGGGAGTGGGAAAGAGGCAATTTCTTAGTATTTTCAAAGGGCCACTTGCCTCACCTACCGTGTGAGGGAGTTCATTTGCTCCCTTACCCATACTTACAAGAAGTTAACAGATTTCTTTTCTGGTCTTTTGGTATGTTGTCATATTGTGTCTAATTGACATCTGAGGGTCACGCTTTCGATCAGGAACTAGTATTTTGCTCATTTGAAGTATCTTTCCCAATATTCTTACCCCAATAGTCCTCCATCCTATTGAATTTGCATGAAAAAGCACACTGTATATAAATTTACAGAGTTAAGGACTTTGATATGAGACAGAAAAATAAAAGTTTGATTAATATAAATTTTGCAGACACTTGTGGAGAGAGAATCCCCAGATTGGGAGAAAATAATTGAAAAGGACCTGAGTAGAACCTTTCCATTTCATGAGCTGTTTTCTGAAAAGAATGGCCCAGGGTGAGTGATGTAATAATTACAGAACTGTGCAAAAGTAATAGAAACGAGGATCATTGAATATCATGCTTTGTTGTTGTGATATTTCGCCGATATCTTGGTGATGAATGAACAAGAAATTGGTGCTTCCTTGCAGTATCTTACCAATATATCTTACAAAATGTTGCTGTTGTCTTGCATTTGACAAAAATTTCCAAATGGAGGCCCTTTGTGCTTGCTCTCAAGTGATTTATAGGGTATGTAGATTTGGCAGATTTTTGTGAAATTTTTCCAAAACAATCTAGGGATAATAGAGAGGTTAAGCATGACGTTTACGGCAAATGGCAAATGACAAAAATGAAACTTTTGTTGTCTCTCTTCAGCTGTGTGTACAGTAGAGTGAAATTATTTGTATTTGCAATGAATAGTAGGAGACGTTATTCCATTTTTGTGTGCTTTATTCACGGATTAGAAGAAAAGAACTGAAAATCAGAAGTTGTCTTTGCCGTTTGCCGTCTGCCGTTAACGTCATGCTTAACCTCTCTATTAACTAACAAAACGGTGTCACTTTTTTTGGACATTTTAAATATTTTTCCTGTGGTATCCATCTATGTAACACATCTCACTTATACATGTATTTAGCTACTCCATCTTTAGATGTGGATATCTAGACAACCAATCAGATTATTGAAAAAGCCTGACACAGTGTTGTTGATTAATACAGGTCTGGTGGATAATACTGTACAGCCATCTTGCTAATGCGGTAACATTCAATACCCATTGCAATGAATTCAATAGAAGAACGCTTGGTTGTTTCATGGTATACTGGCTCCTGACACTTCCTAAAGAAAAAATTGCTTAAATTGGATTTTTATCATATACTAAATTTATTACATTGTAATAGCAGCTTGCTCTAACAGTCACCTATACCTATGCAAGATAGAAAAAGTTGATTTCCTCAAACTTTGTGAGGGAGAACTTTTAAACTATGCAGTGATTGCCTGCAGGTAATTAAATGGTACTGATTTTGTGCTCCAAATTGCAGGAAAATGCATCTCTGCAAGTGTAGGATTTCAGAATTTTCCTGGGGACATGGCTGCCCCTAGTTAAGCAAGGCCCTCTGGGCATTGCACTTTTTGTGCCCAGTTGTCATGCGCTGATGCCCGCCTGCTCAAAAACGTATTGAAACGCCTGTTAATTGTACATGTGAATAGCATTCCATTATGAATTGGTACAAAAATGGCTTGAGATTATGGGAATTACAAATGACATGTTATTGATTTCCGAAATTAATGATGATGTAATGGCTTGCAATATGTGATTTGAGCTACTTTAGCATCAAGATTAAAACAGGATTTGAACCTGTGACAATTATAATACTTCAATGGGTTCAATTGCATTGTACCCCAGGATGGTAGAGTGAATGTTTAAAAGACATACATTTATTATATGACAGGCAGTGAAGCTCAGAACTTATCTGACTCTGACTGATGGCTTTGTTTTAGATTATGGTGGATAATGGTAGATAGGCAAGCATCATGATTTTGGATAACATTGTTTTGTAGGCAGAGGGATTTGTTTAACATCTTGAAAGCATACGCAATATATGACCCTGAAACAGGTTACTGTCAGGTGAGAATGAAAGTCATTAAGTTTAAGATCATATCATTTGTAAATGATAGACTTTATTGACATCACAATTCACTTGAAACCAAATTTCTTATTAGTGTATCTTCAGTGTAACTATCAATATTGGCAAAGAAGGGCTGTCATTAAGTTTGGAGTCACCCATAGCCTTGATCTTCACCCCTGTAACAAACCTGTTACTTTTTGAGTGAATTGTACCAACTATAGGCAAGTTCCCCCATAACATCAAGGGCCCATCAAACATACTCAGCAGGTGTTAGGGGTTACAGCCCTTACGAAATTCCTGGGCATCTCAGCTATAATATACACTTTGATTGGCTGCACCATATGTTTCTTGAGGAAACAGCAAGCAGAGGCTATAACGTTGCTTAACTTTTTTGACACACAATTATTATACCACAGCTGGGAGAGATATTTAAGGTGGCTCAAAACAGGCATGATAAGACACAACTTTTGGCTAAGTTAAAAAGAATTCTTTTCATAGGGTTCAGGCCACCTTAAAGTTTTGAAAATTTAAGGTGGCTCTGAGCGCTATGTATAGAATTTTTGAACTTTGCCAAAGGTTGCGTCTTATCATGCTTATCAAATTTTGAGAATGTCAAAAAATTTCATTGTGCCGTTTTTGAATTATAAGATCCTAAAGCTGTAACTAAGGGTGTTTTTAGCAGGTCATATTGTTGCTATGGAAACTTATTGTATAATGATAACAATGTGTTCACCAGTGATTGGGTAGTTTTTGATACCATGATTGTAGCATCAAGTGATAAAGAGTGGTTATAACGGCCCATCAAAATCTAACTGCTGTAAACTGTGTTTAGCCACCTTAAGCTCCTTGAATAAAATTGTTTCTTTTGCAAACACTACTTTTCCTTGCTTTCGTAGACCTGAAATGCACACAGGAGAAGCATGAGGCCATATGGTTAGGAGGGGGTTTTTTCTTGTACTATCAATCCAGACATTTTTGTCATATGGGCACTGCTGCCTGATAGTGGCCCTCCACAGAAAAACACTATCATGTGATCAATTTAAGCCATTAAAAGTCACAAGTACATGTAGACATTTGGGAGAACAAGAAAAGCTCTGGAAGCATCATTCACATGCAAGTAGTGTTTCCACAGTTTTTCTGAGTTCTCTCAAACTTTTACTTCTCGATTATCCAAACATAAATTTTCTGCTGATGTGGTCATTTTGTTAACAGCTCGTGTCAGTTGAGTGTTTCTATAGAGTTATAAATGTACCATTTTTGTTCAAGCTTTCTGATAGGGTGTTTACCAATAATGGCTTCCAGTACTGAAAATGTGCCTTGAAACTAGGGGGTGGGTAGGAGGGTGTGGCTAATAAGGAAGAGGTGACTAAATTGATAAATTGTAGTGGCATTGCATTATATTTATTTTTAATCTCCTGGCAAACGCATTGGAATAACAGGAGACAGTGTAAGCAGTTATTTTTAATCACTTCACCAGGCTGTAGTCCTATTGATCCAATTTACTGAAACTTGCTCAAGAACTTCACACTTTTCATTTGTAACAGCTCATTTTCTATAGGCTTTGATTTTTTATACAGGCAATGGCTCCAGTGGTAGCAGTCCTACTAATGCACATGACAGCAGAGGTGAGCTTTCATTGCATTTTGTGGTCTTACAGTATTGAACAACATCTCTTTTGGGGCCAAGGTTGTTCAGTTTCCCTGAAAAATTAAAAACACCTTCATTTTTAAAGAATGATGAGAGATAAAAACATGGTCAGTTTTGATGTCATGAGATCTCAATGTGGAGAGTTTGACATGTGCTTTCTTCTAAGACTTTAATATTTCTGGTGGGCATCAAGTTTCTTAGTGCAAAATTGCCATGCTTTATTTTAAGAATATTTCATTTTGTGAGGACTGAGTACACACAAACAACAGGGCCAAAAAACAATTCAACTGGTGAACTAAAGTGGATGCCCTCTGTCTCTTCTGGGATGGAAAGGAATAAGTTATAAGTCATTTTTAAGGGCCTTGAAGGGATTATTCATTATGATCATTAGTGATAAATTCATCATGATTTAATTTTCATTGGTTAATGACCCCATTTAGGAAATTTGTATTTTGCTCCAACTTTCCCTCACTATCCATCAAAGTTGATAAAGCTAAAATAACTTCATGCAGTTTTATTATAAACTGGTGATAACTTTGCTCACTATTCTTGGACTGTACTTGGAGTGAAGCTTTTGTTAGGATCTTACGCATGTTTGTCAGCAACTACAATTTTAGAAACATTTGAACACCATCATATTTCTAACACTTTAGAACTTTGCAGTTTGTATGGGATTCTTAATTTATAAATAACCCTCCAAAATGGAATTGAATAAAATTTACCTTGTCTTTTATTCTGCAGGAAGCTTTCTGGTGTTTTGTGATGATTTGTGATAGGTACATTCCTGGATATTACAGCCCCAAATTAGTGAGTCCAAAACACACATTTTAAAAAGTAATGGATGCATGCATATTTACACATAATTTGTGCATTGTACATTTTAAACAATTATTAAGTAATGTAATTAATAATGGTGTACAGGTCTTTCCTTTATGCTGTTCATGGACATAATTGATCAGAAGCCTTTTGTCCTTAGGATGGGTGGATTAAATTAGCCTTGATGTATAAGCCAATGTAACA
Organism: Orbicella faveolata; assembly: GCF_042242905.1. Taxonomy (NCBI): domain Eukaryota; kingdom Metazoa; phylum Cnidaria; class Anthozoa; order Scleractinia; family Merulinidae; genus Orbicella; species Orbicella faveolata. The sequence continues at coordinate 13,687,153 of NW_028301577.1, read as the reverse complement.
ACATGACTTTGACGCTGAAATAAAGCCAAAATATTACTGCAATCTTTTTGCATTGTAAAACACCAAAACTTGCTTTTCAGAGATGTTAACAATCCTCAGACTTGTCTTGTTTATGTTACTAGCTTGATATATAATCTTATGAAATATGACCTACAGGTTAAAAACATAGTTCAATGGCATCAAAATTGCCTCTGCTTACAGAAGATCCATTTTTCAAGTTGAGTGGCTTGTAGCCACTCTGATCTATGTTTGTAAGGTCTCAATAACAAAACTCCAAACCAGAGATATTAGTATACAGTAGTAGCATATACATACATGTACATGTATTTTCCATGTAAATTTGCAATTTTTATGTTTGTAATATTTATTACCAGGGCCCCTCTGGCCGTGATGCTGATTATGGCCACCCTGGCTAAGTAAAGTTTTATTTTACTTTACTGGATAAAAAAAACTAATAACTGACCACTGTGAACAAAATGGCTGCCAAAGCGGTGAATTGTTTGTAATGGAGTCGAGCAATAGCTCTCAAGTTAAAGACTACAGTACCAATCAGGAGAAACCTAACAGGGAACGCTTGACCGAACGCATTCTGTTTCCGTTCCACACGCGTTCCCATTCCCGTTCTGTATCCGTTCCGTATCCATTCTGTATCCGTTCCGTATCCGTTCTGTATCTGTTCCGTTCCCGTTCTGTATCCGTTCTGTGCTGTTCTGTTCCCGTTCTGTTAGCGTTCCATCAGTAAGCATTCTCGGAACTCGTTCAAAGGAACAAGATTTCCGAGAACTCGTTTACAAGGTTTGATTGGCGACACTCATTTGCATTTCATAAAATGGGTTAAAACTGTCGCCTTTGTGCGAGAATAGGGACAGTAAACTTAAATTTTTGTGGTGAAAATATGAGTCCAGTTACTCTAGAAATACGGGAAGATGGTATTGTAACTTCAAGGCCAGTTTATATTAAGTCTTCTTTCCAAAACGATACGAAGCGACCAGCAATCTGTGTGATTGCCCCAGGAAAGGAAGAAGTAAACCAGCTTGCAAGCACTTTTAACACCATCGACAAAAAAATGCAAACAAAAGACGAACTTTTGGCTCTTGTATTTACACGAATACTTTTAGTGAGATTTAACATTGAAGTATTGGCGAAAACTGTTTGGCGAATGCGGTAGAAACTTGACTGGAGGACGCGAGCGGTGCAAAGTACTGACAAAAAGCCGAAGCGAGCATTTTGTGATACTTTTACTGACGTTATTTTCACAGGCGAATTTTCAGTAAAGACTGAACGTTATCCTCGCCGATCCTTCTGCAAAGGTGGTGAACAACGCCATAATAAAGGTCAACCAAAACATCGATGTTTTGTTTTGTTCCTCTTCACGAGGAAGCCTTTCAATCCCAGTCTCACTCGACTCGTCCATCCACTTCCTCATTTGGACATAAAGTTCAGCTTGTTGACAATAACAAAATGGACACGATGGACTCGAAATGGACGAGAAGATGCAGGGAAGATGCCTGATTAGTGCATGTAAAAACAAATTAAAAAAGGGCATAAGATGATTTGTTCTGTCATTTTCTCAAGATCACCGGGCTGGACAAAAATTGAACGAACATGTATTTAAAGTTACATCGTTTCCAAATCCTCGGTAAGCACTCTGATAGCGTAACTTACTACCATATGTTCTGAAGAACGCGTTCTCGTATAGTTTGCGTTCTGGAGAACGCTTTTTTCCATTTTTGTGATTCGTAACCGTTCCGTATCCGTTCCATTTCCGTTCGGTATCCGTTCTGTATCCGTTCTGTACCCGTTCTGTACCCGTTCCGTTCGCGTTCTCGTACCCGTTCTGTATCCGTTCTGTTCCCGTTCGCAAACGCGTTCCCTGTTAGGTTTCTTCTGATCGGTACTGTATTTGAAGAGTAGTATAATTTGATCTATCAACGACTTTGACAGCAGCTTTTAACTGAAACTTTGCCAGAAAGCATGTGTAAGGGTTTCATGCTTGAGAAGTGGTTTTCTTCCACAAATAATTTCAAATTTCCATATCAATTTCTTTTATAATAGGCCATTTTACAGTTACATCCTTAGTTACCTGGCCAATGAGTGCAAGGAAGGCTGGAGGTGACCTTGCTTTGATACAGACCTCTTTGCTTTTCTCAATTAAATACCAACTAGTTAGCATAAGAACAACTTGATTTACACAGCAAAAGTAGTGAGGTCTTTATCAAAACAAAGTCACCTGCAGCCTCACTGGCATTCAAAGGCCAGGTTACTGAACAAACAACAAAAGAGACAAAGTATAATGTTGATTTAGTCTCATTCCATAGAAATTAAGTCCCTTGACTATTAGTAGTTCTTTACTATGAAATACTGTGTACATATACTCATTCAGCTTTTTGTTAGCTTTCATAACTTGATCAGTAATAACAATCAAAACAGCTCAAGTGTCCCACCTAAATAAACTCAATGATTATATATAAATTTATGATTATTGCAAAATGTTTGCTTTGTAGTGCAACATACAAACTCCTCAAAATCTTTCTGACCACCCTTGTCATGTGTTACATGAAACATGTCGGTTTGAAATGCCAGAAGTCAGACTGCTTAAAGAGCCTTTTGATTGTTCCAGCCTGAACATTTATAGCCTATAGTAATCAATTTTGTCAAGTCCCTGCATGCATATGTGAATTGTTAAAGGATCATACAACAAACTTGTGCAATATATAGCTGTTAGAGTGCAGGACCACAGAAGTTGTGTGTAACCTTAGATTGCTGGCTTGAATCTGTAAGAAAATAATTTTTTCTTCTTAAACAGCATTGAATCATGGTATTCCAATGCAAGGAAATGCAAGACACTTTGTATGAAATTATCATTTTGAGGTTTACATGTGTTCATGCTACGTTTTGTTTTGTACAATACATTCACGTAGGGGGGTCCTGATACACTGAGACATGTTAGTTTAAAGTAAGCATTCAGATGTGAGAATGAATGAATTAATTGAATTAGTTGTACAGTCCAACCTCTATTAAGTGGCCACTGTCCATTAAGCGGCCATTTTCCAAAGTCCTGATTTATTTGTCAGTAAACTGCTGTATTTGATACCTCTATTCAACAGCCATCTCTATTAAGCGGCTGCAGCCACCTTTTTGCTGTCACAAGTGTATTATTTATATGTTTTTTACCTCCATTAAGCGGCCAGGAAATTATCTTTCCAAGCGAAATGGTGACAGATGATATAAGGCGATAACTGATAACAACAAGAAAACAAGAACTGCAATAATTTAATTGTCACTATAACAAGTCACAAGCCACGTACACATGCAAACTTTTCACATCCGGCGCTATACAAACATAACAATAGCTAACAACAGATATAGCTGACCCACTGCTTTGTTACAACCAAAATCTGTACAGGAAAACCTTATTACTACTGTACTGGAAATCTACAAAAATCCTTGCTCCTCAAGTTAGAGCTAGAACTATGCATGGGCTGGAAATGCACTTGATGTTTTGTTACAATGAATTTTGGATTTTATCTTCATATATGTTCACTTTTTAAAAGCATTTTGCTCTATAGAGTCAATAAAATCATGTTTACTGCCATTCCTATCCAAGTAACAAATTGATGCCAGTTTTTTATGCGTCTGGCCTCTTATTGATGATAAATTGCGCCGCAGGCGAGTGGTTCCGCAGTTAACTTTGACAATGTTATGATGAAATTTATCATCAATAAGAGGACAGACGCATTAAAAAACTGATGTAAATTTGTTTTTTACAATAACAAGACCCCAAGCTGGTCAAATGCTGGGAATAAATGAAGGGAAAAGACGCGAAAACTTCTTGTAAACAAAGACAGGGCTTGAAAAATATTTGAATTCCACCTTGCCCATTGGGCAAGTAACTCTCAAATTTTGCTTGCCCGGGGCACTTCTCCGCTTGCCCAAGTTTTCAAACTCGTTAATAATTCAACTCAAAAATGGAAGTCAAACTACAGGTGTGTTTTAATGTAATAAACCCATCTTGACTGTAGCCCTCTTAGTGCTAATCACTTTCATGTTTACGCAATAATATTATATTGTAATACTTCCACAACTTCCAACTTCTTCATTCCACTTTTATGAAGTTGTACGGTTTGTAATAATTAAGCCTTGAATCAATTTGTTCAATTCGTCGAAGATCGCATTCGACTCCTTGAATGTTCACCTGCATCTTGTCTAGCTCCATGAAATCATTGTGAAGAGAAACACGAGAAATTTGTAACACACAGAATTAACATCAAGGGTACTTACCATTTACATGGGAAAACCGGAAATTCCAGTTGGAAATCAAATGGTTCGCGCCATTCCGTTTGGGAATCTTCTGAAAATATGGGCTGTGATTTGAGGCGATGTTATTTTTCTGCTCTTTTAAGTCTCTCTAGCTGATGTGGATATACTTTATAGTGATTCCTTCTCTCGCAACGTGGCATTCAACTGTTTAATGTTTTTGCCTGAAATTTCCAACCAGATGGTTTCTGTAGTTCGTATAGTGTGATCGTCCGGGTGAGTGTAGTTCTGAAAAGAACTGTTGTTGGTGACTGACGTTTCGACAACCTGAGCGGAAGTCATCTTCAGAGTCAAGTGAATAGTGTTTGTCAGTCGATGATCTTATAAGTCTGGTCTGTTAAACGTGATTGGTCAGTATAGCCATGATGGTATTGGCTGAAAGACTTGTGTAAAGTCATCAGTCATTGGTGGGTTTCGATCTGTCTATTGTTAGTCAAGTAGGTCGGTTTTGGTCTGTGTATTGTTAAGTCGGTCTGTTAGAAGTCCGTTTGTCGGTTTCGTTTCTGTCGTGGATAAGTCGTTTGTAAGGCGCCGGTAGTTGTTGACATCTGTTAAGAGGCGTTTGTTCTAGGTTAGTGTACCAGCTTTCCAGAGTCAGTCGTTGAAAATAGTTTGTACTGTAGGTTAAGCACTGAGCAGAGTCCCAGTCAATGTTGTGGTTTGTCAGTTGATGATGTACAGCAATGTGATTGTTGGCATCACCATTTCTCGTGGCTCGTTTGTGTTCAGTCAGTCTTGTGTTAAGGTTTCTGCCAGTCTCACCAATGTAGGAAGCCTGGCAGTCGGAGCATTTGATCTTGTAAACTGCTCCCTGTCTGTCGTTAGGTTCGTCTCTGTCTTTCATGTTGGTCAGTAAGTGTCGTAACGTAGTTGTAGGTTTGTGGGCTACACGAATGTTGTAGGGCTGTAGAATCCGCGAGATGGTCTCAGAAGTGCCCTTAATGTAAGGTATAGTCACTGTAGTAACAGGCGTAGGGTTCCTGTTCGTAGCGTCAGCTTCAGTAGGTCGGTAAATGTTTCGTCTAATAAAGTCAGCGTTGTAGTTGTTTTTGTGAAAAACATGTTCAAGGTATCTGTTTTCGTCACGTAAGCTGTCTGGTGTGTCACAAACTAGTTGCGCTCATCTCGTCAAAGTCTTTATAGTCGTGGCTTTGTGTGAAGTCGGGTTGTAGGATGATTCGTCAAGTAATCTGTCGGTATGTGTCGGTTTTCTGTACACTGTCGTTCGTAGTTCATTGTTGTCGCGGCTTACCAAACACTCTAGAAAAGGAAGTTTTCCATTTTCTTCAATCTCTTTAGTAAACTGGATGTCGGCGTTCTGTTCATTTAGGTGGTCGTGAAAATCGTCAATTTCGTCTTTGTGAACGGCGGTAAAGGTGTCGTCAACGTAGCGTAACCAAAGCAGTATCGTTTGTCGGCAAGTTGCAAGGGCGCGTTCCTCCACGTGTTGCATCACAATTTCTGCGACAACAACAGAAACAGGCGACCCCATTGCTGTTCCATGCAACTGTTTGTAGTGTTTACCGTTGTACTGAAAGTAAGTCGATGTAAGGCAAAGGTTCAGTAAGTCCATGATGTCTTCTGTAGGTAACGGCAGTTCAACAGTAGATTGTTGTATAGTGGTCTCGGTACACTGTAATGCCAATTGAAGTGGAATACTGGTGAACAGTGATTTCACATCAAAAGGCACAGGTTTGTAGTCGTCAGGTATCTGTACCGTCTTAATAGCGTCAATAAAGTTCTCCGTAGATTGTAGTTTTCGTCTTGATTTGTCAGTAAGGGGTTGCAGTATGGTCGTCAAGTACTTAGATAGTTGATACGTAGGGGACCCACAGAATGACACTATAGGTCGCATCGGTATACCAGGTTTGTGCAGTTTCGGTAGTCCATAAAGTTTCGGTGGTTGAGGTACTGAGCACCTCAGTCGATAGTAGCGTTGAATGTCAATAGCGTCAGTCTTTTTAAGCGTAAGTATTTTGCTGTTAAGTTTATGTTGAAGTGCTGGCGTCGGGTCGCGTTTAAGTTCTTTGTAAGTTTGTTTGTCGTTAACAAGTGCGTCCATTTTGTCAAAGTAGTCAGTCTTGTCCATAACAACAGTGACACGTCCTTTGTCGGCTGGTAGTATGACAATGTTGTTGTCGTTTTTCAGTCGTTTCAGTGCTTGCTGTTCGTCTTTTGTCAAGTTATTGTCAGGTATAGAGGCTGATTGTACCGTGGAAGCAATTCTGCTTCTGATGTTATCCTTGGCAGATTCTGATAAGTCTCGCTGACGAGACAGAACCGCCTCAACACTAGATACAATAGACTCGGTCGGTATCCATTTAGGCGTCACTGAGTGTTTTAGTCTGTAGGACAGTACGTGAGTCTCAGTTTTGTCTAAGGGACGGGAAGAAATATTCCTGACCCAGTTGTCGTCAGTTTTCCGTCGTTTTCTGTCTTTATTGCATTGAAGTGTTGTCAGTTTTCGTTCTTGTTCAGTACGAACGTGGTCTGTGGTTTTGTCAGCTCGCCTGTTGGCGATTGTCATAACAGTGTCAAGTAAGTTAGTCGGTAACAGTTGTTTAAGTTTGTCAAGTTGTTGTTGTAGTCTATTGTTGCAGTAGTTGAGTCTTCTGTGACAGTCGTTTATCCGTGCTTTGACCAGATGTCTGCAGGTGGATTTGACGATCTGGATGGCCTCTTGTGTGTTCAACGGAGACTTAAGTTTAAGTCCGGCCGGAACGAGACCCTGGTCTTTGCAGCGGTGGTTGAACCAAAGTTGTTGGCGTATTCGTCTGACAGTACTTACCGAACTGATGTAGTTGTTTGCAAGTCGTTCGCTCTGTCGTCCAAGTGAACGTAACACAGTAAATGGTTTGAACCCAGGAGTATCAGTAGTTCGTATAGTGTGATCGTCCGGGTGAGTGTAGTTCTGAAAAGAACTGTTGTTGGTGACTGACGTTTCGACAACCTGAGCGGAAGTCATCTTCAGAGTCAAGTGAATAGTGTTTGTCAGTTGATGATCTTATAAGTCTGGTCCGTTGAACGTGATTGGTCAGTATAGCCATGATGGTATTGGCTGAAAGACTCGTGTAAAGTCATCAGTCATTGGTGGGTTTCGATCTGTCTATTGTTAGTCAAGTAGGTCGGTTTTGGTCCGTGTATTGTTATTCTGTAAATGGTAAGCACCCCAAGTCGCCTTCCTACTTCAATTCTGACACAGGCATAGTGTCGAATTTGAAAAGCCGATGAGAGCATATTTTTTCATTCGGGTGAATGAAAAATAGTTCCAGAAACTCTGAAAGTATTTTAATGACTTACTTATCCATCTCCTTTTAATAATATAATACTTTTCATTTCACGTGGTGGCGCCCAAGTATGTTATCACTAGCAAACTTGCATGTTTTGCGGAAAACAGAGGTTTACCTGGATTTTAGCATCAAATATGCTGGCTTCGTTTTCGTGGTAGAAATAATTTATGCAACTTTTTTATGTGTACAATTTCTACAACTTTAATATATCGTTGTTGATTTAAGTTCTGTACAGAGAAACTGGAAAATGCTTGCAGAAAATTGCTAAAATTTAAAGAAATAAACACAGCGTTTTCATCCCCAAGGCACCTATTTTTAATCCTGGAAAGAAATTTGAGCAGGGCATATTTTGATCAGGTGCTAGGCAACCACCTCTGAGCTGCGAGTATGCGTCACGCAATCAACAAAACAACGTTATAAATTGTAATTTTCGTCAAGCTTCGTCTACTTGAACACTTGATTACCCTCAAGCCTAAAATTTACCTTTTGTTCTCAAAATAGTTATCAAAAATTTAGTCTGTGAACGGCTTGCCTGGGTCCTTGCCCATGGGGCAAGTAAGGAGAGAAAGTTACTTGCCCGAAGGGAAAATCTACTTGTCCTGGACGACCGGATGGGTTTTTTTTCGAGTCCTGAAAAGATAAGTGAATTTTATTCAAAATGACGTGAACATCATCAATAGCTTTTCGTGCTCTTTGATTGGCTACTTTAAAAAGTCCATAAAATCTCATTGGTTCAAAAGTTGACAGTTTGACAGCTGAAAGTTGAACTTGAAAGCTTGCATAAATTAAAGTTTTATCCGTCTGTACTCTTAATGATAAAAATGAGCCAGTCAGCACGCAAGAAATTAGACAGTTATTGTAAAATTTATATTGTACCTCTATTAAGTGGCCAACCTCTATTAAGCGGCCACTTTTCAAAGTCCCGATGGTGGCTGCTTAAGGTGGCGTACTACAGTTTTTCTGAGACTAGTAGCGCATGCTATGATTGCTTGCCAGATGCCAGTATTTAATTGCACGTGCACAAATGACGCAAGCAACCCTAAGAAGAAATGAAAACCACTTCAGCACTTGAAAGGCGTTAAATCACTTCGGTATATGTAGCAATAGTTTCAAACTCCGTTCAAACATGTGTTTAAGCGTAGGGCCAAAAAAATATGGCAAAAAACTCGATAAACAACTGATGAAAGAGCTCTAAATTACTCTTGCTTTCTTACATGTGATACATGGCGTCACATGAGTGTGTGCTTAAATAAAGGGCATGCACAATTCAATTCTCGTCCAAGGTTGTAAAAGCCAGTCTTTGATTGAGGATTGCTCGAAAACCTACTGTACAACCCATGATGAAATTTTCACAGTTGATTTGTAGGGGGTGAATCACGTTTAGAGCCAAAATTTTTAAAAAATCTGTAAGACAGATTTTGAGCTATTTTTGATTTCACATTTTCTTAGTTTGCGATAAACAAATCTGTCTTACAGATTTTTACTTTACATGAGTGTTAAATCAGAGCCAATTTCTTATTCCTGAAATTTTGAGGTGGCGTCATACGAGTGGATTCTGAGAAAAACGTGACTTAACCTACTAGTGCCCAGTCTCTCCCTAGGTACTCGGTCGTTCATTTTGGCTTTTTGTTGACGTAAAATTGTTCAAGTTTCACATAAATGGTAAATGACTTAAATAAACAGTAAGTAGAGAGAGGAAAAACATCTTGGAACATTGTACTAAAGAGATAGAAGTTGGGCTGTTATAATCCATCAAAACTTTTTTTTTTTAATTTGCAATAACACAAGGGAAACCAATGCTTACTTACAACACTAACTCTATTTACATTGTATTGCTCTAATTATTTACACTATTTAAATTACAATATCTAAACGATTTCCACTACTAACAAATACAGTTACATGACTTACACAACTACAGTGACGACAAGGGGCAAAGAAAAAAAGAAGAAAAATAGCTAGTTATCATTACAACTTGAGGTTGTAGTATAGAAACTCTTCATTTTATGTGGGTGTACATTAACACCAAGTACTACAGGACTTATTTGTGTAGTACAATGGATTATATATATAAAAGGAAAAAGTTGACTCTGATGATAATTGTATGTGTGTTTTACTGTGTGCTGGCAGGAGGCAGTCCAGATGGATGGGGCTTTATTTGGTGGTTTATTGGATAAATATGTGCCTCATGTAGCAAAACATATGGTAAGTTTAACCTAAAGTGTATACAGATAGTGAGGGTACTAGATTTGAAATCTGGACCTCACTGCTTCATGTTTCCATTCTGTCACATGAGCTGGATTTGTTTCCAATAGTCCAAAGTTCAGCTCCTGTAATATTAAGTGATACTGGCTCTTAAAATGAACTTAGAGCACACTTTTTTAATGTTGCAGAAAACTCACCACATAGACCCATTAATGTATATGACTGAATGGTTCATGTGTCTGCTAGCAAGGTGAGAACCAAAATCAAAAGTCGTCATTTAATTTTCATACTCAGTCTTTATTGTAGGCTTGATGAGCAAGCCACACCCAAAGCTCTCTATGATAGCATGGTGAACAGGGAGCCAAACCTACTAGACTGCTTTCCCTGCCAGAAAGTCTGCAGAAACCACAGATTCCAATCCCATTTCAGTAACAGAGGCACTTGCTGAGCCAGACTCCACTATAATGTCAAATAATGGCAGACCAGTTAGACCACCTGAGAAACTGAACCTTTGAATCTGGAAACTGTGGAGTGCAAAGTTATACTCAGTTGTGATTGTTACTTGACAGTACTTTGTGAAATTTTGTTTGTCATACGAAATAAGTATTTCTTGATATGAAACTGAAGTAAGACAATCAACTGGTGTTTGCTTCCAAAAGCACATGTAGTGTGTATTTAAATAAACAAAAATTTAATGATCACTTTTGTGAATTTCTTCAAGCTTTTCCCACTACTTGTGTTCAGTAACTTGCCCATACAATTTGTATCATTTTCAATTATGAGTTCCCTCAGCCGAGGCATCAAATTATACTAGCCAGTTGAAACATCTCAGATGACTATAATTTCCCATTGTCTCAGTTAGATGCCGGTGGCAGATACATACAGCAGTTTACATTTTTTCTAGTATAAAAAGAGTCATTTATAAGATGTTTTCATTTCATTTCCATTTTGCAGGAACCTTCCATTTGCTACTGTACTTCGTGTATGGGACATGTTTTTTTGTGAAGGTTTGTTGATAACCATAGCTGTTTTTTTTTGGTATTATAATAACAAGATCATGAAACACCTAATCATTTTCAGCTATTCTGCCAATACATCAAAGATCTAATTACTGCTGTTAAAATTTCACTACAAACTGCTACTGCTGCAGGTAATCAGGATAAAGGAATTAAGCCACAAGTCAGGGTCAGGCAACCAGTATTCATATATATAAAACTGAAATAGAAAATGCGAGTTGAGATTTAACAGAGTTTAGTCAGAGCTGAGCTCATGGGTGTTGACCTTTTTCCCGGTTGTCGATGTCTTGTCATGCAAAGCTCCATGTTCACTTGTCTTGCAGTTAACACCTTTACTCGTTCATTATGGAACTTTAAGGTGGCTTGCTACAGTTTTGATGGAGTATGAGAGACCAACTTTTAAACCTTTTGAAAAATGTACTAAGATGTTTTAATTTGCTTTCTCAAATTACTGTTTGTGTAAGTCTTTCACCATTATATGAGATACTTGAACAATTTAAGCATCAATAAACAGCCAGCAAGAATGACTGAATGCCTAAGGTTAGACTGGGCACTAGTAGGTGTTGTTAACGTTTTTCTCCAAATCTATCTGTATAACAGCACCTCAAAATTTCAGGACTCTTCATTGGCTCTTATTATAGGTAGAACTTTGCTCTGATTAATCATAGTAAAATTAGTCTTTTAGATAAAAATCCATAAGACAGATTTTTTGCAAACTGAGAAGATGTGAAATGTTACCTATTTCAAAAAGCTCAAAATCTGTCTTGCAGGTTTTTTGAAAAATAAATTTGGGTCTAGACTGGATTCAAACCTACAAATCAACTGTGGTAATTTCATCATGGGTTGTTCGGTTGGTTTTCAATTAATCTTAGATCAAAGATGGGCTTTTGCAAGCAAGTGTAAATAAGAACTCTGTTTATTGACCGTTTTTTGTCATATTTCATCGGTCCTAGGCTTAAACACAAGTTTGAGAGCATTTTGAAACTATTGCCACTCCTATGTACATATACCACAGTGGTTATATGCAATTTTTGTCACCTGTCAGCACTACACCTGTCACCTGTCAGCACCTGGCACCTGTCAACACAACACTGAGAGAAGCAGTGTGTGGAATGAACACTTACCAAAGAATGTGGGAGGAAGGGAGGGAAACAAAGCGAGTAAACTAGCAAGCGATGGAAGCAAAGCACATGGCAATGCCCCCATAAACCTACCTGGAACCCCCCACATAATATTAGTGAAGTTGCTGCATTGGCTTAGTTTTAACCTTGCCCAAATTCCATTTAGCCTTGTTAAATTTTCTTGACGATGTCTGGCACACAAATTTGCCATGCTTTCAAGGTGCAGGACATGGTCACGTGCTAGTCAAAAGTTGAAGTTCTTGTTTCCCAAAGGAGTTAGTGAGGTTTGGCCCATGACATGTGATACTTTCTCCTGCAATCGGAAAATGTATTTGCGTTGGGAGGTATAACAACCTCAGTTGTTCGGTAATGTAAATGCTGCGAAGGAGACTGAGAGGGTCGTGAAAAGGTTGGCATATATCTGTCACCACCGTCTTTCAGCATTGGTAAACAGTTTTTAAATAACCTTTGTACTGTAGGCATGAAGTCCGGAGAAAAGATCTTTGCGAAAGATTACTGTGAAAATCATTATTTTCAGTCAAAGAACCTTTGGTTATGCTTATTTTGATTTTTCCTTTTTAAAAAGTTGATGTTTTTTATGAGTTATTCCATAGTATGGAAAGGTAAGCTTAAGTCAGTCATTATTTCCTGTGAAATTCATGGGTTTGCTCGTAGGGAACTTTGATCTTGAAATTATGTTTATCACCAAACTCCTGGCAAATTGTATATATCAATAAATGAGCATTTTCGTTCGTTTAAAATAGCATTGACTCATTTTAAATCAGTGTCCTTGATTCTCGGTTTAAGGAATTACAAAAATGATATTTAAAAGATAACTTTTTTGACCTTACAAAAGGTTTTCTACAAATGAGAGATGGTCATCTCAATCTTAACTGGCTGGAAGTATTTGGCCCACATCTAAAACATATCTCTGATGATTTTACCAAAACCACTGGCAATTCCTCAAATAATTACACAGGTCCACCAGAAGGTACATCATGTGTCACATGACTTGTGAAAAGTCTTTTAGAAATATGTATTTAAAACTCGTGATCTTATAAGTAAAACCATCCTGTCTGAAAAATTTGGTTCCAATTTTCCATTATTAGTCTCTGGAAAGATATCAAGTAAACATATTTTACTCATTAAAGTCTACTCTACATAAATCTTTCCAAACTTTTACAGCGGTCAGATAATGAGTTTCTTGAGTCAGAAATGTCTGTGTAAATGTTGTCAAGCTGCACATCTGATACATGTTAACATGTACATTGTCAACTTAATGTCTTTTATGCCATAGGTGGATAAATTTCAAAGCATGAGCAAATTATTCCCTCTTAAAATATTTAGCAAATTTAATAAAGGGAGTGCTCTTTCAGTCTTTTTCCAAAAGTAACAGCAAAGAACATGATTTGTTTTGTACTTGAGATGTGACTTACACGTACACCTTCATGCTGATATTGTGTATGATATGTATTATGGAAAAACTAGGTTGTAGTTGTTTTGTGGAAAACTATTGTCAATGCTTAGATATTCGTATGTTCTGAGACATTTTTGAATAAGCATATGAGATGTGGTATTTCTGTTGAATAATACCATCAATCATAAGCTCCAAACATTTTCTGTGATCTTTTTCTTTCATCAATATAAAAAAAATTGTCTCTGAGAGAATCTGTGAGAGAGAAATGTTTTGCAAAGCAAGGTACTCTTCGGACTATTAACATTTTTTAAACGTTTTATGCATTAATGAAGGAGCATTATTATTGGGTTGAACTGTCCTTTTTGGTCCCTCAGGAATGAAAGTACTGTTCAGAACTACTCTGGCAATAATGAAGTTAGCTCTTACTCCAAAGGATCTTCCACGCTGTCAAGGGTATGTTGACAACAGTAATTATACGCAGTCTGAAAAACAATGACTTCAAGAAAATGGCGGGAGTACTAACAGTAGAAAGTGCTGATAAAGTAAGAATGCTGCCCCAAAATACTCGGTTTTGGACCTTAACTTTACAGGAATTGCTGTGATAGGGAGCAGTGAACAGGGCTGCATCCTCCTCCCCCACCCATTTTAGGTAAAACTGTCTAATTAAACAGTTCTTTTGGTTAAGACCACTGTAATTTGACTGACGTGGAGGCTTTTTAAACCCTAAAATCAAGTAGTGATTTTACAATGAGCACAATTATTTTATCTAACATCTTAAAATTTTAGTCTAAGTACTGTGATACAGTATGTAGTACAGTACCTAAAGGTCCTGTTATTCACAAAGCGCATGTGCAACTCCACTTTTGAGGCTAGCCTGTGATAATTAAGAAATAGAAAACATGTTCTCCGTGTTTCTATCGGAGTTATAGAAACACGAGTGGAAGTTTGGGAGAACGAGAAATGCTGTGGGAACACGAGCCGCAGACGAGTGTTTTTACAGCTTTTTCGAGTTCTCCCAAACTTTCACGAGTGTTTCTATAACTCGATAGAAACACGGAGAACATGTTTTCTATTTCTTTTAGAAAACACCGCGACGAAAAAAAGGAAAACAACTTGTTAACTTTGATTATCAAAGTGTAACTTCTCTTTGCACGCGCCATCATTACGTCAACAGCTCGTGCTAGTTCTGTGTTTCTATCGAGTTTTAGAAACACGATTTTCAACCAATCAGCGCGCGTATTTTCATAGGACTGTTTTCTAAATGGACATGTTGGTGTGTCTCTTGTTCCCAAAACTGTGTTGGAATTGCATGAACGGATATCACCGTTTCAGTATTTCTGTAATTGACCTTATAAGCATTTAGCATTTAGCCCTTAGCAGATATTACACACACACAGAGGTGAGTATAGGCTTTCATACAATCATGATTCAGTTTTGTTCCTCAAAAAAATAATAATAATAAAATAAAAAACTCGATTTCTCAACAGATACTTCACTACTTCTGAGTAGCATTAAAACTAGAACCTTGATTTTGGTCTGAGTGGTTTGTGACTTGATTGCTTGGTCTATACACAGGTTATTTGAAACGAATGAGAGACTAAGACGTTTACCAATGACGTTAATGCAAGAGGACTCCCTTGTACCTGTGGTAAGGTCCAAAAACCTGTAATTATAAACAGGGAGTTAAGTAAGACGATGGACATGGTGAATTGATTTAATAGTTCCACTAAAGCTGCCTTACTAGAATTGTGAAATTCATAGTAATAAGTAGTCTCGCCAATGATAAGTTTTGTTAGGCGATGATTAACTTTTGGTAGGTTTTAGGGGAATAATTCTTTGAAACATGCAGCAACTGTTTGATTTATTTGGAACTGAATGAGAGAGCATGAATTTGCAGAACAGTATGAACAGGCCAGTACGCGAAGAGTTCCTTGTCGGGGATGTGAAATGATTGACCTTGCCCGGATTAAAGGAGAAATTAATGAACCCAGGAACTGTCAACCTGGAAAATCTTTGTAGACCAATATCTCAACATTTGCATTTTTAATCATCCTCTCCACTACCCGCCGCCAGATTCCATGGTAAAGATAAATATGTATGGTTACTTTTCTATCCAACAGTAAGATTATTAGCTCTCGACTTCTATGAGGTGCTAATTATTAAGCCGAGGACCGAATCAAATATTCCGTCGTAGAAATCGAGAGTGGATAATCTGATTGTTATTATGGTGTCATCGTTCTAAATAACGGCAGCTCTTGGGGCATGAGGGGATAATGTTCCGCCTTGTTCTTCGTGTTGGTCAGTTCTCTATTCATAACTAATGGCAACACTTCTGACAGTGAACGTTAATTCGTCCATTATGTTTAGTCTTTACAAAAAAAAAAAAAAACTGTAATTAGAGCATCAAGACGTCTAGAAAAGATACAGACATAACTCTGTAGGCATACTCAATCCTAGGCTCGATTTCAAATGCAGATTTAAGTCGTTCAGTTATATACTAGCTTAGGTGTTAAGGCGTCAAGAAAAATGTGAAGAACAATGTCAGCTAATTAAAAAAAGTACACATGCACACACAAGCGGACTCTATTCGCTGACATTGTTCTTCGCATTTAAATCATTAACAACTAAGCTAGTGTATATCTGAACTGAACGACTAAAATCTGCATTTGATGATAGCGACAAGATGACGCCGAAACGTCATGTTGTAGCGTTTAGTTTTCTTTTGAAATGTTATGCTGAGAAATTAAAGGAATTAGACCGAGACAAAACAGTGGCACCAAGAAAATCAACGATGTTACGTAGAAAATTGGTGTGGTGTTTAAAACAATAATTTAATACCGTACTTCAGTGCAAGTGAACTGAAAAATGATTCGAAAATTGTGCATTTACTCGCTTAAACGTGTAAGTTAAGCAGCTTTTAATATTCGCACTGATTTTAGAAATTAATTCCTATTTACAAGGCTAAAAAAGTAAAAAAGACCGAACGTTTTCGACACTAGTCATCTTCAGGGTAAGTGAAGATAACTGGTGTCGAAAACGTTCGGTGTTTTTTACTTTTTGTTTTTTTAGCCTTGTAAATAGAAATTATTTCTTTCAAAGTTATCATTGTTAATAAAAATTGAAGGTGCATTTTTCAAATTTTTTTTTACAGTCCCTAAGTTTAAAGCTTTCCATAAAAGACCTTCGGAGGGAGCATGAGCATCAGTTGTCTAAACGACCAAAAGGAAAGTCAGAAGCTGGTGAACTCAGATGACATCAATCAACTACTGCGCCGGATACCAGAGTTGCAGCCAATTCATTGTCGACGAAATCACAAGAGTAACGCTTTGATCTGTGGGAGAAGATTTAAAACAGAGATAACAAACAAAATCTTGAAATATTTGTGTTTTACAATAGGCAGGCTGCTCTCGGTTTTTATCTTTGGTTTTTATCAATTCTGATAGTTCGTCAACTACATCCACTGTAATTTGTTTAGAATCGTCAAGCCTTCAGTCTGATTTTTTAACATCGGACCGGTTTATAGTTTTTAACAGAAATAATCTGTATAATATGGAAACAATATGTATTTAACGAACATTGTATGAATTAAATAATTTAGTAATAAACAGACCCAGTATCAATGCTTTGTGAGACTTCTTTCAGTTGTCAAACTGGCACTATACTGATATCAAATTCTCGGAACGATACAGTCCTTGGAAAAAGGCATTTTACCTCCAACTCTTTTCTCGTCTTGGGGCCCACGTCCGGTCTCTCATCCCTGTGTAAGGCAAATGTCGGGCGCAATCAAAATTTTCGGAAATTTCGGTCTAAAACTGAATGGATCGGTTCGCTCCAACTGGAAAAGTTTCGAAACAGTTTGGTCCACCTTTCGAGGTGGACCTTTTCTCGGTTGGACCGGTCCGATCGAAAATTGACCGTACCATTTTACGGATTAAATTTCTAGGCATGAAACAGCTCACATAATAGCGGAGCTCCGGCGGCCCGAAGGGCCGCCAAGCGGAGCCCCATACTCATATGGGAAAGAAAAGGAAACCCATGAGTTGATTTTCTCATGGTTACCATGGCTAGCGGTATTGCTCGTCGGCGCGTACGCACGACGACGACGACGACGACGGCGACGGCGACGGCGGAGTTGCCCAACATGGCGGCCATACTCCAAATAATAGGTTGACAGAGACATGCAGCCTTGGTTTACCGTGTGCTTCCTTGACATTGGACATCCATGTTATGATCAATTGACACCTGTCAATACAAGGTATCCGCTGACCAGTATCACGTGACCATATCGCGGGCTCAGGTTTACAGCTCCTCGAGGTCACGTGTTTTCTTGAAGTTGACCGCTGACCAAGCGCTGGTTATCGATTGGATCGCGGGCTCGTATTGGGTTAGCTTGTTGGAAACAGGGCAGGATTGCTCGGAAGCCAGTTTATGCTAACCCAGGATTAAAAGTTAATCGAATTATAACTTTTTCTTCTATACAAATGTGTTTTGCTGTTTTGTTTTGCGTATATGGTGATTATTAAAACTCAAAACAGAAGGCCAAACAATACACAGAAACCTCACCGCAAAGTTACAAAACTTAAATCAAAATTCTACCTTTTTCTGGGTTAGCTTAATCGGGCTTTGAACAACCCGGCCCAGGAGCTACGCTTTTAGGCTGGCCTAAATCTATATATTATCATTGATATAACCGTCATCCATTTTAAATAAGCGCGAAACTAGTTTTGCGAGTGGAATGGAACGAGTCCGTCCGAACCCGTCGCGATCCATTCGCTACCAAGAAATTTTCGAACCTCGGGCCGGAAATTTTGCTCGAATGGCTCGCGCCCGACCTCATGTGACCAACCGGTTGGTACCTGTGTGTGGGCTTGTATCACACTAATAAGTTTTTAATACATGCAAACCTTGGTTAGTGCGTTTTGAGCTCTCAAGACAGCTTAAACTTCACACGCCATTCGCGCCATTTTCACATTCATAGTACTTTTTTTTGTCAGTTTTCAAGCAATGAATTATGAAGACATGACTGATCATCGCAGTTATGATTAATCATGTCTTCACATCTTTTCCCGTAGTTCAAACATATGATCTTTCATTAGTAGTTAAGAATATCTCAGATATTCTGGTAACGTCGGTGGAATGTTATTTGGGGTGGGGGGGGGGGGGGAGGCGGAGGGAAGATTCTCTTTGGTGGTTTCGTCGTTCATCAGGATGTTAAAGTTCGTCAATAGCATCTTTTTTATCTGATGGTTGAATAGATGGTACGTCAACACAGAGTTAATCCTCTCTGTGCCTTTGGTTGCTGGGTGTTGGATAGCATTTCCTTTAGTCAGCTCTTTCAGGCGTCTGCTGCAGTTGGGAACCGTGATTTCCAACGGAAAGCATATAAAATAAGTAACTTTTAGAGAATGGTAGAAATGAGCAAAAAACTCGTATGATGCGTGACACTATGACCATAAACCAAAACATGAGGCCGAAGGCTCTTTTGGTCTTTTCAAAGTGTCAAACAGTAGCTGGTTGGCTAAACGTCGTTCTTCAGTAGATTTTTCTTCGTCCATTGAAGAAGGGGTAAGCCCGAAACGTTTAGCAAGCCAGCTACTATTTGACACTGTAAAGAGCCTTCAGCCTCTTATTTTATCTTTTAGAGAAGCCCGGATAATCTCGCACACCTCTCGACTCTTCTCGAAGAGCCTTCATCCTGCGGGTTATTTGAAGTATGTGCCTGTGTCAACAGATACCAGAGTAGTCGCAAGAGACTGGGCACCAATGTTGAATGGAGCAGAGTTATTTTGTGCATCGAAGCAAGGTTTTAAATTGATTGCTTTGCTATTTTTGGCCATGTTGGACTGAATCGTCATATCTTTCGGACATATTGAGCGGTTGAAATAGAAGCTACTTTGATCTTGCTAGAAAATGAGTCAGATTCCTTCAGGAATTTCGCGTTTAAAGACGCCGAGTAGAATAGTGAAACCGATACAAGGCGGGGGTGTTGGTGTCGCTGGTCAATCTTCTTCTTCAGTTAAACCACGTGGCGCTGTAGCTGCTTCTTCTCAGGCAACAACATCAACAGGACAGCCAAGAACTAATCCTTTGGGTTCTAAACTGAGCCAGACTCCAAGTGGACCAGTGAAGAGGGGACTGCAGGCGAGTGATAACGGCAGACTAAATACCAGTCGTGAGCGCTTAGTCAGTCCTCGAGGCTCAGTTACTGGCGGGCAAATTGCACAACCGAGACTACCTTCAAGGGAAAATTCACAATCGAAACTGCAATACAGGAGAGAAGGTTCTAGTTCTTCTCTACGTGGATCATCTTCAAAGACAAATTCATCGCAAAGTGTTGTCAAGAGACGTGGCGAAACTTCTCGGACTTCAGAAAGTCAAGCGGCGACTGACTCATCTAAATCAAGTTTGCTTAAC
Source organism: Orbicella faveolata (assembly GCF_042242905.1). Lineage (NCBI taxonomy): Eukaryota > Metazoa > Cnidaria > Anthozoa > Scleractinia > Merulinidae > Orbicella > Orbicella faveolata. The sequence continues at coordinate 13,667,373 of NW_028301577.1, read as the reverse complement.
TTCTTCAAAATAGGCGATCGTGTCCTGGTAGGAAACACCAATCCTGGAGCTATAGCTTTTATTGGAGAAACTCGGTTTGCTAAGGGTGAATGGGCTGGTGTTGCTCTAGACGAACCTGTTGGCAAAAATAACGGTAGTGTTCAAGGAGTACGATATTTTGAATGCCAAGCCGGTCATGGGATATTTACAAAACTTGAGAAGCTCACAAAAATTAACCAAATTCCGAACGACGATCAGGGGACTTCAAGACATGAAATCAAAACTGGGAAAACAGAAGCTAAATTTAATATTGGCGACCGCGTTGTGGTTAGCGGTACAAAACACGGTGTTGTGAGGTACCTTGGTGAAACTGGTTTTGCCAAGGGCGACTGGGCTGGCATTGAACTTGATGAACCTTTGGGAAAAAACGACGGAGCAGTAGCCGGAAGGAGGTAAAAAGAAGTCTTCATCTAGTTATTTGTAGCTTTGAAGAATTTGCACCGTTTAATTTTCTGGATCCATTGATCAGGAGAGAAAAATTTACTAAATGGTGTAATCACCTTGCATTGCCTTATAGGGCCCGGTTGTTTATATTACGCTTATATTCCCTGAGGTGTTGGGTTTTAGATGGATTCTTTAGCGTCATCAATGTTTAATTTCTCGAGATTATGGTTAAATTTGGATTCTAGTTTTGAAATCCTGTTTCCAAGTTTTTGACTTCGAATTTGTAATTATGGCGCACGTAATGTTTTCCTTGTTTCTGTACACTGCCACCTAGAATTGTCTGCAACGACTTTAATTACGCTTGGCATGTCGCTTTTGAGTGTCTGAGAAAAGTTATAATTACATGTTTACAACGACTTAACCATTTTGGAATGGCTTTGATTATCCATTTTTGGGTTTCAATTAAAACAAAGATATTCCAACTTTTTTTATTCCAAATGTGACCATATTCAAATTGTTGGATAACTGGATTCAGATATGTACTTTTTTGACATAACCTGAAAATTCTGATACTGAGCCCTTGGCAAGGCTTCCTGGTGGCTTATTTTTGGAGTGGGGGATATCTTTGGATGGAGTTTTGCATTTCAGCAATGTTAACAACATACAATATAAAACAAGTTACAACTGCAATACTGAATAGGGGCTAAAAATCAGTCACACTTGTCTTGACCTGTCTTTAAAAAGCTACAAGGCAATGGGTTTACTGGTTGTGGGGAACGTTACATATGTAGCTGAGAGAGGAGGGTGTTGGACAGAGTGGATTACAAAAGATGACGATAATTGTTACTGTCATAATTCGAAAGTGAAAGTGCCACAATATTTATTGTTAAGCAGCAGTAAGGTAAATATATTCTTAAGGCCAATATTCACCAAGATAACTGGTTGTAAGTGATTTAGTGTGTACCAATGAGGCATACTTGTTTAGTCTTACATGTGATCATATAGAAAGGAGTGAATATAAATTGCAGAGAGTTAAAAAATCAGCAAGTCCATGACATTCCTTGGAACCATATATTAGTGAGGTTCGATTTATACAAACTACTCACTTGTGTTGACAGTTATCCTCACCCAGAATTACAGTTCATTTTACTGGTTTGTGGTGATTTACTAGTGGATAAAGTGATTTTTAAAATACTCTCAAGTGTACCAAATTGTACTCATGAATAGATTGTCTGAATGAGTGAACTGTTATCATAATTGAGGTCTTCCAAGGTGTTAAAGCAACAAGCGACACAACCCTGAAAACCATCGACACAGGAATTTCTAATTAGCGACAAGTAAATCAAATGTGTCACTTAACTTCGACAGCGACATAAGAAACACTAGAAAAGACAGCAACATTGACCCCTTTGGACTTTTTTCCTAGGTAGATATTGTATTCTATTACATGTATAAAGGCTGTAAACATCAGAAACTTGTTTGCTTTTCCATTGAATACGTTTCTCGGGGGAAACTTTCGCGGTTCCAGTTGTGTCGCCAAAAACAAAATGCTTAAGATGGGTATTTTCACAAAGGACGGCAATGTCAATAATGCGAACTTGGTACAACCTGTTCACAGAAGCAATGACATCCTTTAGACTATAAAAGAGATGATAGAAATCGTATCCTATTAAGCTTAAACGATAGTAAACAGTGATGCTGAATTTTATCTTTATAAGCAAAGCAAACATCTGTCAATATTTTAGTAGAGAAACCAGAATTTCCGTATGAAAAATTAAATGAACAATCTGATTGACCAGCTTCAGATTGCTTTTTGCCACCAGAGCATTTGAGAATTCTGTCGCCGACTTTTGGTGAACATTTCAATTTCCATCTGTGATTGTAATAAGCACTATAAAAATAAAACAAGCATTTCATCAAGTTCTGGGTAGCATAAAAAAACAGCAACTAAACATCAGTTTGAAAATGTGTATTTTATTTGCTAGATAGATGCTCCATGGCATTCATCCTTATAACATTTTATTGGCTGTACTTACACTGGTGTATTGTCAATGCATACAGTTTGTATTTCGTTTTGAGCTTGCACACTCTTGACAGTGACTGAACAGTGTGACTGAAACACAAACAAACAGACGAAGAATATATTTATTCACATTTTCGTATCTCAGCTTAGTATTCTACACTACAATCATGAAAAATGTGAACCTTATAAACATTCCTATCAATATAACTGAAAATAAGGTTGGTTGGAACATTTATCAGGGCAAAACAAGTGCAAATACTCACCTTCTCTATACGACGGCTAGTCGGGTGAAATGGCATCCGAGACGAGGACGGCAGACAGGTGAGTCAAGAGTTCTTGTGCGCATGCCTGGTTGAGTAAATTTACTTCTGGTAGCCGTCCTAGCTCATCCCATCCTGGTATCTTAAGGTGCCAAATAAACATCGCATGACAGTCCCAAAAATCTCAAATTGCCTGTATTGGTGACCTTTGGTCTTTGATATATATGGCACGACAGACACGTGACTGACCTCTTGTGACTGGTCATTTCCACCACCGGCAAGCGAGAGTCCAGGCTAAGGCTGTCAGAGTTGGTCTGGTCTGATCTATCAGAGCTGATCGACAGCGTAGTAATAATCTTCCTGCGTTTTTCATGAACTAGTGATCACTCATCAGTTAGCTACAGTTTTTCTGATTTTCTTTCTCTCCATGGGAAAAGATGGAAAAGCTAAGGAAAGCACAAACCCAAACGCAAATCCAAAAAACAAAAAGAAAACAAAAAAAAAACCCGAGATGGCCAAAGAAGACATAAGCTTCAATCAGACTGTTCTCACAGTGAAGCAAAGTTTAGTACCTGGACTCCATGAAATCCAAAGCTCATCACCTTTCTATCTCGGAGTTGTTACCTCTACCATAGTCCAAAATGAACACGAGTGTCATTTATTCAAGATCAACATTTATCGTGCATTGTGCACTTTTTGTTCGTTACCATTTTGCTGATTTTGTACAACAAATTGCTTTTGCGTATATTTGAAAATAGAGTTTTAAAAGTGTTTGAAATAGTTTTATGAACTTGAAGTGGATAAAGACCAATAAACCTCTAAGTAATAGAAGTTAAATGCAATCATGTGATAGTCGGACTTGAATGAATAGTATAAAATGATTATGAAAGAGGGAAACAGAGACAGACATAAACATTGAAAAACTAATGTTTAAACCACAAGTTGCATTATTTTAGAGGATTAGTACCCTACAGGGGAAAAAACCTGTTAGCAACAGTGACATATGACTTCATCCAAAAAAATAACAGCGACATTTGCTTCCGCTGGTTCAGCAATATCGGTACACAAAAGGATGCAATATGTGACGTGGGTACCCCCCTTGGAAGGCCTCATAACTGACAGCTATTGATAAGAATAAATTATTTTTCTGTGTGCATGGGATACAAGACAATATCATCTTGTATTCAACCTTACTCTTATTCCACAACTATCTTGGTCAACTTTTCACTTACACATAATTGTATGTTTCATAATTTAAAGTTCTTTCTTGTATAGTAAATTTCAAACTTGATTCCATTTTGATTTTGTCACGGGAGACTAAATACTTGTGCTCTGAGCACTGTTTTTCATGTCAAGGCAAAGTTTCATGTATTGTGCTACATTGGTTTTAACTGCATTATTCTTTGAATTGCATTACATTTGCTCAATTAATCTATTGAGGATCTGTTGAGTAATCGCTGAAGCAATGAGACTATAAAAAGTCCATGTTAAACCAACAAATTCAGGACATCTACCGCATTACCAAAGCCATTTCAATATGAAATATTAATTAATTAAAGATTGTTTAAAAATTGGTAAAAAGGAATTAAATGGTTGTCACTGGCTAAAAATATGGTTATCGGACGTTTCGGCCACTACTGTTGCCTTCTTCAGCAAAAGATGGAAAATGCAAATGTTAAACGGCGTCCTGCTAGAATATGTAAAAGATGTGTGATAAAACTAAATGAGCAATAGTCTCTAGAGTATTCTTAATGAGTGTAAAAATTCTTAATGCTATTGTACATGTTCGGTAGCGCTATGTGTTCGTTTATAGTGTTCCTGTCTCGCGCGGAATGCCAAGCTTCAAGAATTAGTCTTTGTTTCCATACTGATGATCTGTCGACAATTTCAACGTTCTCCAAATCTATTTGGTGACCGTTGAGCATATGGTGTTTGGCCAATAAAGAGTTTTTGTCCAATGTTGCTATAGCCTTTGCGTGTTCTTTCATACGTGTTTTTAACGCGGGTGATGACTGACCAACATAAACACAGTCACAATCTTTACATTTGATCTTGTAAACAATGCCTCTGGAAGCCTCTTTCTCGATCTTGTCTTTAGGTTTTTTGAGTATGTTCGAGATGGTACGAATAGGTTTATGGGCGACCTTGATATTGAAACCTCAAAGAACGTTTGCGACTCTTTCGGAAAAACCTTTGGCGTAGGGGAGGATGACAAAACCACGATGGTCGGTATCATTCGTTTCTTGTTGTCTACTCCGTTGGCAGCCATTGTGAATGAAATTTGCAGGGTAGTTATTAGTGGCAAGGGCTTTCGTTACTCGTTTAGTTTCCCGTGAAACTTCCTCCTCCGTGGAAGGAATGTTCCTTGCGCGATCCATGAGAGTGCGCACGACCGAGTGTTTATGCTGAGGATGGTGGTGTGATTTGAAATCAAGGTAACGGTCGGTGTTAGTAGCTTTCCTGTAAACAGACACAGCGATCGAGCCATCTTCTTATCTGGTTGTTTTTGTGTCGAGAAAGGCAATGGAACCTTCTGATTCTATCTCGATTGTAAATTTGATGTGAGGGTTGATGGAATTGAGATGTGAGTGGAATTCATCTACGTGCTCTCTTTTAACACATACGTGGCTGTCATCTACGTATCTAAACCACCATTTAGGAGGGTTAGGGGTCGATGAGAGAGCCTTTTCTTCGACATGTTCCATGACGAGATTGGCCAAGATGGCACTGACTGGGGATCCCATCGGACAACCGAAGAAAAGGCTCTCTCATCGACCTCTAACCCTCCTAAATGGTGGTTTAGATACGTAGATGACAGCCACGTATGTGTTAAAAGAGAGCACGTAGATGAATTCCACTCACATCTCAATTCCATCAACCGTCACATCAAATTTACAATCGAGATAGAATCAGAAGGTTCCATTGCCTTTCTCGACACAAAAACAACCAGATAAGAAGATGGCTCGATTGCTGTGTCTGTTTACAGGAAAGCTACTAACACTGACCGTTACCTTGATTTCAAATCACACCACCATCCTCAGCATAAACACTCGGTCGTGCGCACTCTCATGGATCGCGCAAGGAACATTCCTTCCACGGAGGAGGAAGTTTCACGGGAAACTAAACGAGTAACGAAAGCCCTTGCCACTAATAACTACCCTGCAAATTTCATTCACAATGGCCGCCAACGGAGTAGACAACAAGAAACGAATGATACTGACCATCGTGGTTTTGTCATCCTCCCCTACGCCAAAGGTTTTTCCGAAAGAGTCGCAAACGTTCTTTGAGGTTTCAATATCAAGATCGCCCATAAACCTATTCGTACCATCTCGAACATACTCAAAAAACCTAAAGACAAGATCGAGAAAGAGGCTTCCAGAGGCATTGTTTACAAGATCAAATGTAAAGATTGTGACTGTGTTTATGTTGGTCAGTCATCACGCGCGTTAAAAACACGTATGAAAGAACACGCAAAGGCTATAGCAACATTGGACAAAAACTCTTTATTGGCCAAACACCATATGCTCAACGGTCACCAAATAGATTTGGAGAACGTTGAAATTGTCGACAGATCATCAGTATGGAAACAAAGACTAATTCTTGAAGCTTGGCATTCCGTGCGAGACAGGAACACTATAAACGAACACATAGCGCTACCGAACATGTACAATGGCATTAAGAATTTTTACACTCATTAAGAATACTCTAGAGACTATTGCTCATTTAGTTTTATCACACATCTTTTACATATTCTAGCAGGACGCCGTTTAACATTTGCATTTTCCATCTTTTGCTGAAGAAGGCAACAGTAGTGGCCAAAACGTCCGATAACCATATTTTTAGCCAGTGACAACCATTTAATTCCTTTTTACCAATTTTTAACATGCCTGGCTACACACCGAACATTTTTAAAGATTGTTTGTAAGAACAATGTTGAACTGATCATATCAGTCATGTTTTTATTTTCTCAGGGTAGCACTAAGACTTCTAGTTCTAAACACCATATTTTTGTGTCTGCCCAGTGTTGCCTGTTTGTCAATTTGAAAGGCCTCAAAGCTGTTTCAAACCTTACACAAAGTGTACATGGTACCTGTAGCTACATGTAGTATAGCTGTATTTGTGGTTAACTATTTTGTGTATTCTGTATATAGGTATTTCCAGTGTGAGCCTACCTTTGGGTTGTTCGCTCCACTCCACAAAATTGTCAGATCAAGTCTACCTTTACCAATCAGACTTCAGACACAGTTACAGCCAGAGAATGACTTACAGAACACTTTAGGTGCCCTAGGAAGTGACAGCTCTCTGAATTCAGTGGCTTCAACCCTAAGCGGATCCTCTCTTACCCCCAAACCAGCTACAACAAGCACATCACAGGTTTCATTAGTTGTTTTTGCTTAAAGTTGTATAGTTTGGTCTTGTAACAGAATTTATTCTCTATTCATTTATTGACACTCTGCACAGGTAGTCATTAGATTTCACAGGGTTGCTCACTCTGCAGCAAGTAGCAGATATTAGAATCAGAGACAGAATATGGTTATCAAACTTTTCAGCTATCCACGTGCAGCTTTTTTATTTTTGTGCAATTTATGATAAATATACAAGTTCATGTGTTAATTTTGTTTGCACATGGACAGATTATTTCTAGTCCCGAACCAGAGGAGTCTGAAGTGAAATCCTCATCATTATCATCACCAGAACCAGTACAGCCTCCGCCATCTTCTGGTGTCATTGCATCACAGTTAGTAACTTTGCAGGTACAGTAATGTTGCAAATATTATTATGCTTAGGTAGCACTTAAAGTAATGTCAGTGGAGTGCAATTTTACTGATTTGAACATGCCCAGAACAATTCCAGGCTTAACATTATATCATGGGGCATTGTGTTTTAATTTTCAATTCTTTAATATCATTGGAACCCTCTCAAGCCCTCGGTCATGAAATCAAGGTGTATAAAACTGTTTCTATTTGTTGAACTCATTTTAAGTAAAAAATAAAAACTTCTTTTCTTCATTCAGTATGTCATGAATTTTCTAGGTCTGGTCAAATTATAGCGAAGATTAAATTAATGTAGTGAATTATGGAAAAGAGTCCTGATCTACCTTGGCTCTTGCCATGTATTCAAACAGTAATATAATCTCAATGTCAATAAACTTGGTACCAGGGCACAGGACACTGTTTGACTCCAGTGATTTATTCCAAGACACTCTTACTGGCTGATGTTTATGCGGGTAACTTCAGAAAATGGAAAAATCAACTCTGCAATTTGTGCCATGTTTTGTTCAGTTTTGTCATATTTAAGAACAACTTAATTTTGTTTTGTTTGCAAGTAAAATGTTTGTCCAAATAGTGTTTATTTGTTTCTTGGGGTGCTTGTATGCAATATTTTTTGATTTGTGTTTTGATTAACCTAAATATTTGGTATTGTTTGTAATAACATAATAAGAATGTGAAAATGTGAATACAGCCAAGTACAGACGTAATAATATAATAACAAAGAATCTGAAGACTAGGGAGAACACTGCAAAGGAAAACAATTTTTGAGGTCAAAGTGAAAAGAAATGACTTCAAAGAATACATGTACTAGGCTGTAGAAAAACTGGGACATTGAGGTGTTAAACAATAAACCAATCTGTGGAGTTTGTTGTCCCTTAATGTGCCTATAGCCCCCAAATATTTTTAGTGGGATTAAATCTTTGATTAGTACGGAGCAAAATGCTGCAAAAAGTTTTGTTTTGGTTAAAACCACAATATTTAATGAACTTATTAAGTCAGGATTATTTAGCACACGACCAAGGGCAACGGAGACTGGGGCTTGTGACGTCAAACAAGGATATTGGTGCGAGTTTTGAACTGAAGAGAAGAGGAGTAGATATAAAAGATAACTACTGAATTTCCATAGTATGTTAATGAAATAACCTTTTCTTGGCAATCTTAAACATGTATTAAGTTGTTTAGATGTATTGTGCATTTATCATCCAAAATTCTTCAGATTCTAAATGCTGCAAGATTGTTTCCACAAGCTTGTAAACACCAGTTGATGTAGCATACTCATTCCTCAGGGCATGTAAAGCTGTACTAAATAAATCGGAATCACTTCGAAGATTTGTAGAAAGAATTTCAGAATACCCAGACTTGGGATAACTGTTTGCATGGCAATTCGCCGAAGAAAGTCTCATGTATTAATTTTTGCGATGGCTATTCATTCAGCTCAGTAAGCTATGTGCAAATGTGAAGTGCTGCAATTCCAGTCGATCTTTTGAGTGTAAACAGACTGAGAAGGTTTGAAACTCTGACTCTAATCAGCAGCAGTCACCAGAATCACTTAATACATTCAAACAAAGATAATATTTTGAATCAACAAGATAAACTACCTTGAATTCTACGAAAGTTCTGTACCCAAATGAACCAAAGCCCTCGTAATTATAATTTCATCTTTACTTATTCTTCGCTGCAGATTCACCGATCAATCAAACCTGACCATGAAATCTTCCCAAATCTTGTTTGCTGAAGCACTTAATGTACACTGCCAAGAACTTGATTGGTCCTTACAGTCTTATACACATTTTCTTGCTCAGAATAATGTTACAACAACTCGAGGCGAGCAAGTACATGTGTGCAAATGTTGTATGAATGATCTCCTTGCATGACGTCACAAAATGCGCTAGACCCAGATCCTTTTGACTGGCTCTGCGACTCGGTAATGGTTTTTATTATAGCAATTTTTCACAACTTTGAAAATTCATAAAAAATTGTGGTTTCAACCAAAGGCCAAAATATTTTTGGTATTATGATCAAGAATGTATCACAGTGACTATTATTTTAGACTGAAAAAAATTGAGGGGTTATAAGCACTTAAATTCTCAAACTAGATGCTAATTTAAAAAACAACCTTAAAGTTACGTCAGATTTATGAGAATGCTATGGTTGATAAATAACAAAATATATTAATGGTAATATTAAATATTGATCGATAACAAAAGCTTTTATTTTGATATGCAAATCTTTTAATAAATTCAACACAGATGGAAAAAAAATTTGTTTTGCTTTGAATGTACTTGATAAAAATAGTACTTGCCTGTTTATGTGTTTCTTTGGATTTGCAAATATAACTTTGGAAGGAGTTTAAACTGTTTTGACAGAGAAAGGGCCATTACAAATAGATTCTGTTCAGTGTTCAAACACACAACTTACATGTACCTGATCTAGATATTAAGTTTCTGTTTTCTTATTTGTGATGGCCATGCCTGGCACTAGCTTCCCTTCAGTCAGAACAAAGGCTTTTTAATTTTCTTTTTAATAAAAACTTTAGCATTATAATAGTTTATATCGTCACGTTTGAAACTTTAAATTTGATGAAAATTTGAAATTTGTGTTTTAGCAGCAATAAAATGCCTTAATTTCAACCTCTGTGCACTTGAATTAAAATTTGCCAACTATCTTCAGACTTCAGAAGTTTTCTGTGTGTTTATAATGTCTTAATTAATGATGATCATAATATCAATTAATAATATATTAATGATGCATGGTCATGATAAAACCCTGACTAGGTTTTGTACGGAATCTTAAAACATTATGAACTTTCCACTACAGTTTTCAGTTGATGATAAACCTTAATGCACAGAATAAACACTTAACAGCATGTTGTTTTCCAGGATTCCATGTTAAGAGATGTTTCAGGTTACATTGTTAAAAAAAAGAAGGTAAGACCACCCGAAAAAGCAAATTAGCAAATAAACTTTAAGTAATAATTTACTGGCTGTAAACTGAATTTCAACACAGATCCATTAAGCAACAACTGAACAAATAATTATTAAATACTTATAACTGTTAATAAATTCTGTTTGTTGTGATAAGTTACATACTTCTTTGACCTACCTTTCTGAAGGGGTTTTTGGCAGTTCATGTTATGGACTAGATAGACAGATGGTTCAGATATTATGGATTTAAGCTGGATATGAATGTATCCTATAGAGAGCATTCTTTGACGTCTCAGATAAATTGCCAGCTGGTACCAGCATACGTACTGTTGCATTTGTAGCTTAAACAAAACAAGACACCCCACTTGTTTGGAGAAGGGTTATGAAAGTAATACCACGGTGACCTCTTTTTTAAATTTTACTGCACACATTCACAATATGGATAGAAGTACATCACTAATAGTACTATTAGTATTAATTTACACTATTTACAGCACCTGTGACTAATTGTAGAGACCACCTCTTTCTCTGATAATAGAAGGTCTTTACCTTGCACGATAGTTTAAACCTTTTCATTAAAATATCAAAAGACAGCACATAAATTATATAAGTTGGTCTTAAAATGAACTTGAAATCAAGCTTTAAAACAATTAACTCCCTCTCTGCCTTTTGGACTCCTTTTTCATGTGGTCAATCCACATGTTCTTAATGTATAACCGGTCAGTGTAAAACACAGACTGCAGACTGCAGACCGGGGGTAAAATGCAGACTGAGGGTAAAATGCAGACTGAGGGTAAAATAAAATATTAATAATAAAAAACACAATGATCAAATCCAGATCAAATAAAGACGCGTTCCCGTAATATTCTTTTTTCCAAAATCCCAAAAACTCAAACCAAAAGACATTTCCTAGCCTTAGCCAAACATTATATTATCAACCTCGACTTTTTGAACCCCCCATTTTGTTGAACCAAGTTCCCACAAGGGCCCGAACTAATCGTAATTCTATTGCATCTTACCTTTGTTTACATCTCGGCCATTTTGAATTTTGTTTACGCAATTAGGTCTGGGACCGACCAACTCTTGCAGCAGAATTCCTTCATCCTGTTTTCATCGACAAAGGTTTAATAAGGGTCAAAACACCGCAGGCCTTAGTTGCTTCAAATGGCCTTGGAATTGTTCGGAACACAAGGCAAGCAAAACACGACAGCACAACAACAGGGCAAGCTAAACTTGTAGGCATTGAGCCTAGTTTGTGGAAGACATTCAATTTCTGTTTACGACTTAATATATCAAGAGGTTTGTGAATTGGTATTTACTGAAAGGTGACAGTCGGCTATCCAAACACGAGAAATTATAACATTTCGGCATTCTCAAATAATCGTTAGTATGACCATTTTGTTTGAAGAGATGCCAAAACTCGACGTGTACAAAATTCAACTTCTGAGTGAGGCCTTTGTGTGTTTCGAGAGTCCTGACGTGGCCTTTTTACGAATACTATTATTTTATCCTTATGACTCGTTTTTTATTATTGATATTTTATTTTACCCTCAGTCTGCATTTTACCCCTGGTCTGCAGTCTGCAGTCTGCAGTCTGCATTTTACCCTCAGTCTGCATTTTACCCCTGGTCTGCAGTCTGTAGTCTGCGTTTTACACTGACCGATGTATAACCAAGTATTGACCAGTTTTTTAGATCTCGAAGGTAAAATATCAAGGTTATATTAAACACTGCTTTAAACTATATGATTTATCCCATTAAAGCCTGTGCCAGCTGCAACCAGCTATGAAAAGTGTTGGCCTTTGTTCCACTTCTGATGTCATCACCTTTAACAAAATTGGCATCACTTATACTCACGTTCTGCGGGAGGGAAAGATCTTCCCAATGATATTCCAATTAGAGTGATTGGGTCAATGAAGCCTAAAATGTGTACAAAAATGCTCAGAAATTTGAGTGAAAATCTCAGAGCAAAATTTCCCTCGACTACACTCGGCTACTCCATGGTAAGAATTACCCGTCGCAATGATGCTTTCTTGGGAATTCTTGAACTGGAAGCAAGCCCAGTAGAAGGTCAATAACTGCAGCAAAAACGTAAGAAAAGGAGAAAAAGGAAAGGTGCAAAAAGATCAAAAAAATGAAAAGCCTAGAGATGTAGGTCACTTATAGCTTTCTCATCCAAATTTTGATTTCTGCACATGGCTGAGCAAAAGTGCCATAAAAAATGTCATAACCCTTGGCTCTATATATTTTTGGACAAACTTTCAAATTAGTGAACTTTGTGGCCTAATTTTATTTGCTTAGCCTAATGTTCCAATATAAATGAAATTATACTACTTCAACAGGAAGCACTAGAAGACAGAGAGAAGCAAATCCAGTCATTACTGGCAGATAGAGAATTTGAACAAGCAGAAGTTGCCAGTGCTACAAATGAAGTTGCTAAGGTATTGTGAGGTCCTGTAAGGGGATTCTATAGTAAGATACTCTTTATTTCCTGGCAGGGCTTATTATGCGGTATTGTGTTGTACATGTACATGTTTACAAGGAGTATCATGATCATCTCATAGTTTTGCTTACAAGAAAAACAAGGGTTATGCCCTCTCACTTTTGAATTGAATCAAAAACACCGCCAAAACGGTGATGGATTGCTACTACTCTTGCCATTAATTTGTACAGTTCAGACAACGTCTACACACACACTGTTTCGTCTCTGCAAGCTGCTTACAGTAATGTATGTCAGGGCTGGAAATAACAGTCAGTCATTGGACATTGTGCAACCAAATTTTGAATATGTCCAGCCAATTTCACATTATGATCGGACATGATGTCCGAACATTTCAATCACCAACACCAAGTTATTGTCCATCCATAATAGTTGGTTATATGCATTGTTAAAAGGCTTGAAGTTGGTTGCAACTGGTACGGTCGCCAATGCGGCTAAAATTTCATCTTTGGCGACCAAAAATTCTGGTTTAGTCAACAGCCGAAAAGACGTCTAGGTTCACAGGCTACCATAATGGCGACTACATTTCTCTGTGTTGACATTTAATAACCGTTATTTTCTCAGACATTATGTCCTTCCAGAAATACATAGTGAAAGATCTTTGCTTCCATAACATTCAACATAAGAAAAGAAAGCAATCTATCCTTTTGCTTTGCTGTAAAGGATTCCCTCACATCAGAAAACCGGCAGGTATATTTTGTAGGTTGCAGGTTGCAGGTTGAAATTGAATTATAACTGGAAAACTGCTGGCACTTAAAATAATTAATAACCTTTATACTTGTCAGGGGTTCTTACATAAAGTAGTTTGCGTCTTTCACATAGTGAAAACACGATCAATCCGCTATAAGTACTTATCGATCGAGATGCTGAGACCAGTGAAATCTCTTCAAAGCCATCTGGATGGCTGCTCCACAGATTTTTCCATCGATTCCAGATTTGGCTCAGGTCTTCCCTCCACAACAGAAGATTGCCATCACAAATGAAGCAAATAAATAAAGAAATGAAATATTATAAAATTTTAACTGACAGAATATACTAGCACAAGCTCAGAGTGCTTTCATTTTGGTACTCACAGGGAAGAAACCAAATTCAGCAGATATTTCAGATGATATTTCAGATGTTTCTTCAAAAACAATAATTCATTGCAAGCCTAAAATCATAGGAATATACTCTCCTCCCATCACTTTGGCCAGTTTGGCACTTAGGTGGAAGCTACCTTTCTGAGTGATTGTAAACAGTGTCATGTAACAGTCATGGTAAGTCTACCACCTGTACGTTTCTTTTAAGTGCTAGCAGTTTTCCAGTTATAATTAAATTTCAACCTGCAACCTGCAAAATATACCTGCCGTCAGAAAACTTGCAAATAGCTAATTGTGTTTGAAATTGCCCCATAATGCATTGCAAACCCTTGAGCATCGAGTATCTCATATATGCCTACCAATTGTGTCTTTTGTAATGCGTACACAAAATTAGCGGCCAAAAAAGTCTTGGAAATTTTTTTTCTCTACTGATTTTATGCATTGAGTTCTTTTCTGAATAAAATTCCACTTGATTTTTATCACTTAGTTGCCGAATGGCTACTCAAGAATTTTTTTTTAATTTTGGGCTCTTGACTCTGACAGTTTGAGCCATATCCAGGAGCTCATTATCATATTTAGGAGCCCATTATGGGCTTCTGCCATATCATAAAGCAGAAGTGTTCATCTATCCTGTACTTGCCAAACAAAGTACTCTTCAGAAATCTCCCTATTATGCATTACATGCATTGTAATATGCTGCTAGCCCTTCATGTATGTACCCTAAATAGAGTCAACTTTGGTCAGGAGCCCATCACTAGGAGCCTACAACTCCCATACTAAGTCTATGTCATGGTATTTTTACAGACCAGTCTATTTTTAGGCTGCTTTTCCCATGGAAAAAGGTCAGTTCTAGTCTATATGAGCACGCATTGGTAAGGAGAAAAATGGCGACCTCAGGTGGATGTGGCGAACTAATCTTCTCGTGAAATTATAAAGTCTGTGCTTGTGATTGGTCACTGAGGTTCTTGGGGGGGGGGGGGGTCTGAATTCGCAGTAAATTTAAACTAAAAATAGATTGGTTTGTGAAAATGCCAGGACAGGAATAATCGAGGTAGTTGCACACTCCTAGTGATGGGCTGCTGCTTTAGAGGGACACAGTCAGCTGGAGCACATGCACATTAGATATCATTTCATAGCTAATTTGCATATCACAGAGATGCAATCCATACTGTTTTCAACCAAATATGGTAAAAATGATATCATAGAATGAGAAAAGGCACACTCAAAGACAGGTTTTTCAGTAAACAATTGAAAATCAAGTAAAACACTGCGAAGATTGAAGTGGATTTCTAGATGTACTTTGATTTCAGGTTGAGGTGAACTTTTTTCAAAGTGAGAAAACTAGTGTCCAGGTCAGCGGGGTCCCAAAGCTGACTGTTTCCCTTTAATGGTAGCATTCAGTAGAAAACTAGGTTTACTTGAAGAACATATAATTAGGAGATAACTAGGAGAGATTGGTGTGGTCATCTACTAGCATAAAGTCATCTAGTTAATCATAAATAATAAATAAATCAAATTTAAACACAGTTTTGAACGATTTGTATTGAAAATCTTGACAGTATGCTAATAAATTTTCTTATGCTAATTATTATGCTAATCATTATGCAAATTAATATTCGGTCAAATTGATAAGATGTCCAACCGAAATGAAGATTTGAAAGGACACGTGTCCTGTTAAAGAAGAAAAATTATTTCCAGCACTGTATGGAGGTGATCAAAGGCTGGTAACTGTTTTTAGTCATTCAAGTAGTCAGGTTTGTTAGTTGAGCAAAGCATAGATACATGTAAAGTTATACATGTGCCTGTATACAAAAATTGCCTTGTTCCTGAAAGTTTCAAAGACATGCTTTTACTTAACTGTGATGTACATAAATACAATACTAGAACTCAGAATTCTGTCCATTTGTCCTACTGTAGGACAAATGTAGACTGAGAAACTCTCACTCCATTTTCAAGGCCCAAAATTAAATTATTTAATTCTCTCGACACTGAAAGTCAGAATGCCTCTAGTATTGCTGTGTTCACCTCTAAACTTTAGTCATCTTTCTTGGTATATTTATTAGTATATTTTACTTCTCTTAGTGTGCTTGTGTGTGCTTTTTTCACTGTTTTTTTTTTCTTCCTTTGCTTTTGCGCATTCGTGCATTTATTTTTGCATAACTACTTTTATCCTAAATCATCATTTTGTGTGCTGATGACAGCATTTTTGCTCTTTTGTGAAGTCTTAGGTATCTTTAAGGTACCTTAGTCTTTTACAAAAGCCTTATTGGCTTCCCTGGGCTTCCTTGCCTTATACATTGCTATGTTGTAAATAAATTCACAAATGGCAAAAATGAAACAAGAATAAGAATAAGTTGTGTACATAATGGCAATGATATCTCAGGTCTTTAAATTCACCAAGGTTATATTATATTGAAATGTGCTTATTTCATTGCAGGCAGAGGAAGAAATTACCAAACTAAAAGAAAGTCATAATGAGGTACAGTACATCTACATAGTATAAACAATTAAACAGAAATAGACTAGAATGAGAAACAAGGAATTTAAGCAAATTTTTTAGGGTAAAGACTGAAATGGAGGATACATGTAGCTCTAAACACATTCTATAGGAAAGACAAATAAGATGTTAGATGGATGTCTAGGGAAGTACATGTATACTACATGTCCCTTCATTTCTTTTGGTTAACATCAAACTAATTCCATAGTCTAGAGATAGAAGGGGAGGTTAGCAGTGTTCAGACATCAGTGAACTTAAACATCTGTTATCTATACTACATACTTGTCTCGTGAATATATGAAAGATCATACATTTGAACTGCGGAGAAAGATATGAACACATGATTGATCATCGCAGTTATACATTAGACAACTCAAGCAGTAGTGAAATTTAAGCCTGAAAAAATTCAGGCTTGAACAGGATTCAAACCCATGACCTCATGTCTTCATATACTACATACTGCCATACTGTTAATGGTCTACTACACCATTCAGCAGTGGGTACCAGCTTGAGGTCAGGGTAAACAAAAATGCAAGAAATGTATGAAATAGCTCCACTCCCTCCTCATTCTAGTGCTATTGTTTATATGCATGTGGAATGCAGGAAAGGTCTACATTTGTGTTTTAGTTAATTCCTTGGAAACAAATAATAATTTCAATCTTTTGGTTGAACAGGTCATTTTTGAGAAAAACAAAGTCATTGAAGAACTTCAGCTTTTGGTTAAGACAGCCAAGGAAGAAAAAACAGAGCTTCAGACACTGCTAGATGAAGAGAAAAGGTAAAAAGTAATATCATGGCACTGTTTGATTAAAAATATCAGAAAATTGATGAATCTTTTATTAGGGTATGCAAATATGACAGATTTTTAAGAAGCTTGTGTGTGTGGCTTGTACTTCAGTCTCCTCTTATACTTTCTCAAGTGAAAAGAGATTGGTAAATATTCTATCCGTCAAGTTGAAAATAGATTTTTTCAGGAAGCAATAAGAACATCAAAAAAGTCTCACACACCTTTGTAGTTCATCACCAGGCCACCAGGCCTTGGTCTTCAGTCTCAATTTTGTGGCCACAATTCCAGCATGTTCCTCTTGTGTGGTAGCTAGGATGTGCTCTCTCAAACTGTGGTGAATAACAGTTTGAAGCAGGTTCCATGTGAAACTACCTCAGCAATGACACAATATTATACAGTATTTCTTCTCTCGCTGGAAAGTATTTAAATTCTTTGTTGTTCCTGTCATCTTCACAGATGCACTTTTTATTACTTCACATAGCTTAGCATTTTGATGGAAATGTTGTCATGCAGAGTGTCCAGTTCCTATTTGTTCCTATTTTTTTGAGCATATTCCTATTTTCTCCTATTTTTTAAATGAAACCTATTTTTCCTATTTTTTGCTGATTAAGCAGCATGTGCTACAAAATTAAAAATGGATTTAAGCCTCAGGCATTTCAGATGTGGATTTAGCATAAAGTAATTGGTGTCATGACTTTGATGGTCTAAATCAACAAAAATGTTAATGACCATAATTAATTCTTTGTCCTCTGTTGCTTAATGGATTTCTGCTCATAACTTAGATTTACTGTTTGAACCATATTTTCAATCATTTTCTGTTGCACCTATTGTATCTACTAGTTATATAAATGTAGTTCGGGTGACTATGTTGTAATCTACAGATAATGTTCTGCATTAACCCATTGAAAATATATTAGGTATCCATACATGCCCTTCACTGAACTGTCGCTGGCTTATAGATATATAATCATATACTGGAAAAGCACTACCAAATCAAATGATATTTCTGCTTCTCCTTCAGAGAAAAAAAGAGCCAAATTAAGGGTGAACTGTCATTGTTAAAGTGCTCCTAACCTCTAAGTTTTTTTCTTAGCCGTCAAAAATGTCCTGTTTCTTTTGATCACGTTCATTTGGTGAAAAAATTATAGTTGCATGATCTTTCCTCAATTTTATGTGAATTTCCAAAATTCATAAAATACGAGCCACTGTGGTTCACCACCGAGTTATAAGGTGAATGGGTCTAAGTTGGTCTGTGACGTCGGCCGGGGAAGCCATTTTGTTTGGAGAGATGCTGAGAGACCAAAGAGACTGCAGATCAGAGGGATTGTTCAGAGGAAAAATTTACTAGAATGCCTGATAGGTGTCACTCACTCACTCATGCCCATTATGCCGGCTGGCATGTAGGGCAGCAACAAAGGTACCCCACTCCTGCTTGTTCCAGGCCAGTTTCTGAATGGTACCCCAGGTGTGATGGAGGGTTTTGAGTTCCCCTTCCACAGTTCAACACCAGGTGTACTTGGGTCACACTTGTTTCTGCTTACCTTCTGGTGTCCAGTGAAGGGCTGTGCGGGAGATGTTGCCTGGCTCTCTTCTCATCACATGTCTGATCCATCTCCAATGCCTTCGCATGATGATGGTGCCCATGCTGTCTTGATGACAGCAGGCAAGAAGATGTTGTTTGGAGATGGTCGCGGGCCAGAATATTTGCAGGATTCTTCTACGGTACTTGGTGTGGAAGGTGGACAGTTTGTTGAGGTCGCTTTCAGTCATCCGCCAGCATTCAGAGCCGTACAGTAGGGTGGAAAGTACACAGCTCTGGTACAGTCTTAGCTTGGTCTTGGTACTGTACTGGGATGACTTCCATATGTTGTTTAGCATTCTGAAGGTGTTCCTGGCCTGGTTGAGGCAATTTCTGATGTGGCTGCCTGCTCCACTGTCATGCCTCACAGTGGTACCAAGGTAGGTGAATTCTTCGGTTGTTGGAAGATCCTCTCCTTCAATTTGACCGGCAAGGGGTTTGGGACATTCAGCATCATCACTTCTTTCTTATTCTGGCTGATCTTCAGGCCTACTTCTTGTGCAAACATGCTGAGATGGGTGGTTTTTTCTTGCATGTGCTGATGAGTTTGTGAGACCAGAGCTAGGTCATCGGCGAAATCCAGATCTTCTAGGGTTGAGAAGAGGGTCCATCGGATGCCCTGTGGTTGGTCTGATGTTGATGCAAGATATTCGCATGATAGGTGTGTAGCTGCAAATTACAGTGATGTGGTGGCTCCTTCGTAATGTACATTTGTGCACACCATACCTTTCTTTGGCGATTAAGCAATGAAATAGGTAGGTTCATTTCGTCACAATACATTTTGCCAAGTGGGAACCAATTCAAGGAATAGTTTTTCAGTAATATGCCTTGAAAACTGTGTACTAATAATTGGAGTGTTATTATTTTTTATCGATTTTGTCATTAAATCTCATTTGGCTTTTGAACTAGAGAATACAGCCTCATTGAAACTGAAAACTTGATACGTACAGGTAGTTGTGAAAATATTCACAAGCCCATACAATTGCTAGTGTCTCTCAGTTTGTCTTTCAGGTTCTGGAACACTGCTACTTGATGTTCCCCATTGGAATACATGACTCTTTTTTGTCAACCTTTGCAGTGACTTGGAGAGTGTTGTTAGATTTTGTAAATTACCATATCCAAGAGTGACGTTCCAAAACTGATTCTGGTCCTCTTGTGTCTACCACTGCTTTCAAAGTTTGGTGGAATCCCTCTCTTAAGTACAGCTTGCTAAACACTATACTGTGGCTGATACCTTGAAGTTCTTCATCAGTGGTTGAAACAGAATACCATTCTGTACAGCATAGTTTGCTTGCCTCATATCTACAAGTCTCAACTCCCCTTTGGGTTTTAGAACTTCAACTACAGGACTTACCCAGTGTGATGGACTCTTTACTTTTCCAGTGATATCCTTTCTTTCAAGCTCATCCAGCTTCTTTTTAATCTTATCACTTTTATATGCAACTTCAGCTACCCACAGTGATTACATACTCATCATCATCATTTTTAGCACCTGTGGCACCATACCTAATGGAGTTCATCTCTTCTTGTTTTGCAGGTCCTGTGGTGGAATCCTCTGTTGCTGGTGACATTTTGGGTTTGACAAACCTCAAAGTGACAAAATGTTCTATCTTATGGCACATCTGACACTTTCTTGTAGAACAACATCTATCATGACTAAAGTGGTGCACTTTATCATCTGCCTTTGCTTCTCTACCTTTGAACTGGTCAGCACCTTCCCTGTATTCAATTCAACAGTATTTGCTTGTTGATTTTCCATGCCAGTTATCCTTCCTCCTGTTTGAGGTTTCTGGAAAGGTGCTTTTTGTTGGGTTCCTTTCAATTGATGCTCAAGTGAACATCAAGTGTTTGCAAGGCTTTTTTATATTCATTAGCAATTTGTCTTCTTCCACTTCCTCCAGTGGTCCAGGATCTTGAAAGGTTTTGAATAATTCTTGCTCTTCAATACCAGTGCAGTGTAAAAACAAACCTTTTTTTCTGAGGACAGTGAGTAATTCCTTTTGCCATTACGTGGTAATCAAAGGACTCTGACCAATATTTTCATTGAAGTGCTACCGAGGTTATGGTGCCCTTGCAGTCACATGGCAGAATTCCACTGAATTCATAACTTGCTGTTGCCATGTTGATTTTCGCAAAGGTACAGGTTCTCCTTATCCCCGGTGTTGTATTCGACCTCAACTGTGTCTTTTATGAACAGTGCATTTAAGTTAAGCGAATTGAATCCAACAACAACAACAACAACAACAGACATAAATCTCCTAAAACCTCTGCTATTCCACATTTCTCCCCTTCCACTTGACTGTTCTTATGTATTAGGTCATGCGGCATACACATAGTGGAAAAGCAGGACAGGTTATGTTTGACTATATTTTCTTTACAGGAAGGTGGAAGATTTGCAATTCAAGTTGGAAGAAGAGGAGATTACTCTTGGAGATGAACTACAGGTAGTTCTACATTTATGGATTAATCATTCAGTATTGTACATAATAAGAACAAGGTCTGCAATGACTGATTTGTAAGTTACCAGTGATTGTATAACTTGGATAACATATTTTTTTAACGTACAAACTGTAACTCTAATAAGTAACTAAAATTGTTTAAAAAGTTTCATTTAATTTAATCGGCCATTCAAGCCAACCATCCAGATTACTTCAAAATACGTGCTGAGCACCCACGTCTGTCATAGCTTACGTTAAGTGGCTAATGAGAGCACATCAAACTCCTCCATTGTTTTGGCTAATTTAAAGTCATTAAAACGTAATGTTACCTCTCCTTCAGATTGAGCAGAAAGAAATTGAAACTCTGGAGATTGAATTGAAGGAAAAGGTTGCCTCCCTTTCAAGAATTAAAAAAGAATTTGATGAAATGCAGGTATTGTATCTAGTTTTACAAATGAATGGTTCATCAGACTGTCTTGCAGATTCTGTTCATAACTGAGGAGTAATTTGTCAGAGATGCTCTAAGAACTTATCACTGGAAAAATGTGAAATGAGGTCACTGTAGCAAGTTAATGAATATGCTGTTTTATTTGGAGGAAATTTTAGCATAATTAGTGTAAAGGCCTGACTAAACTAGGAGACCTTGTAGTGGAAACATTGTTTCTTGTTATGTTTCCTGGATGGCCAAATTAGCAGAAAGCAAACGGAATGTTTTGCTGCCCTGTTGGCTAAACGAGAGGATTTTGTTTCAGAAAATCAAGGGTTGTGCCTGCGTGTAATAGCAGAGCACCATACATGTAACTATAGCAGAGCTCGACATTGAGACTGCTATTTTTCACAAATTGCGACCAATTGTTTTTTCACTGGTGACTAACTTTTCACACTTGGTTGCCCCAGGCTGGCCCCTAAGATATCTATGGTAAATTTTTGTTTTAAATTTTCATACTCATTGAATGAATGGAATGAATGTCAAAAGTATGTACAGTAGCCTTCGAAACGGTGTTCCTTTTAGTTGCAAAGTGAAATTGGCATCTTTCATCAACTACATTCCATACTAGCATCTAACATTTTTGAGCAAAAATTTCAAGCCACGCCCACAAGACAGGATCTTGGTACCTCTGAGGGGTTCTTTTCAAAATTTTCGACAGGCCCCCCCAGTTCTTTTTATATGGGAGTGCCCTCCCAGGATGCAGATGTCGGATTTCGCTATTCGGAATGACTTGAACATATTTGATTATATGTGACCCTCCACGGGAAAACAGGGATAAAGGTGATAGCATGCTCACAACATGCTAACACAGCACACTTAGTGTGTCATAAGACAGGCTTTGTGCGCATATTTAATTCGTAGCACAATGAAGGACACAATGATTTGTTTCGAAGATGTTAACACGCTAAACCTTTTGTTTTGATTAGGGTGCGTGAGTTAGCACGCTAGAACACGCTAGAACATGCTAGAGCTAAAAGGAACAAGGCGGAAAGTTTGCGATCTCGCTCTCCAAAAAGTTGGAATTTTATTATTTTACTCTAAAAGCTTATAAATTAGTGACAATTAATAAAGAGCGACAAAGAACGGGAGAAAAACTTGGCATCCGTGTTGGACAACGAACAAAAGATACTATTATTCTGGATAACCTCAAACACAAGTAGAACATTTTTAAACAAACTGATTACCTTCCTTCCTTTGGAAAGAAATACAGCCAAAGAAAAAGTTGCTGTCTCTGATTCTCATCGGTGCCGAAGAACAACAAATTGTCGCATTACTGTACACATATGGTGTTGGTTACACGTGTTGGGAAGTTAATTGATGCAACTAAAGTTAAGTTTTCCAATGTAAAGTGTAAGCCTTAAAAAACTAAATCCTGTTGTAGTCATATTTGGATAGTTTAGATCAGTTCATTCGAGAAGAACAATTTTACCACCGCTAGTGGGAAGATTTTGGTGACGTGCTAGGCAACGAGTTGGGAACGTCTCAAATTTCATTTGCGAACAAAATAACTTTCCAGACACGGATGCCTTTGGCTTTTTGTTGGTTTATAATTATTTTCATCCATTTTGTAACGGTAACTTTTTTCGGTTAGTTCTGAATTCATAGATATTGGGGCTTCACTATCAATTTTCCCTTTTCGGCTAGATGGAAACGAAGCAGACTGCAAAACGGCGTGTATTGACGTCCCAGAGTCCCATAGTGCGTAAAAGCAAGTTGTTTTGTTTTGGCATCTTGTTCGTTGATTTCTGTGTAGCACATGTGAAAAAAACAACAAACATCTTGACATCTGCCAAGCAATAAGGCCAACAAAGAAAGGTTCTGTGACAAAACTGTGACCTTTGTATATGTAATTGTTTGTTTTGATTTCAACATTGTGCAAATGTAAAGTGTCACGAAAAGCTGAATCTGATCGGATTCCCCTTGTCGTTTGAACAGCTGATTTTTTGTCGTGAACAGATAGCAGCAACCGTTCGAATGGCATCCTATCTTGAACAGATAACACACGGCAAGGGAACAGTTTTTCTCATGAGAGGTCAAATTTACTGTTCAATGTGTATAATTTTCTTTTTAATTGAAGCGGCGGCAAGAAATGTGCTTCACAATACAGATAAACATGACAACTGAATCTCGCCTTCTGTCGAAACGGCAACATGACAACAAATACAAGGACGAGTTACAATCAAATCCGGAAAATTACAGTACTGTTATTTTTTACAGACACTTGACCGACACACTTCATTTCAATTGCGATTGCGGTAAATAAATGGTAAGTAATTGTGTTGATCGATGAGCAACCACAATGTTGGTCAATGTTCTCTTTGCCTAAAACTCTTTCAGCACAGTTTTTGAAAGTATCGCCCTTTAAGCGTGTTGTGGCACGCCATCTTTTGTTTTCGAAGTTTAACACGCGTCTTTGTTTGACTGCATTGTTAGTGTGTGCACGCTTATTGTTCTTAGTGTGTCCATCCAAACAAAAGAGTTTACTAATGAAGTGTGCTCCTGAACACGATTTAAGCATGCTAAAGTCAAATTCTTTTATTTCCAAGTGGAAGCGTGTTGTGAGCATGCTATCACCTTTATCCCTGTTTTCCTGTGGAGGGTCACATATGTACTTTAGCAGGACTTGTTATCGGTGATTGTCAAGATATGGATAGGCCTGATGTACACATAACTTTTTCTTTTCATATATGTCAAATCAGAGTAGATTTGGCTGTGAAGGCTGATTTGCACACCCTACAATTTTATAATGAGCAGAACTAAAAACTAGTCAACACTGCTTTCACAGTGGCTAAACTGAGAAACTTGTTTCCGAGCAGCAAAATTTGTTTCCGCAACATAATTTATGTTTCTTATGGGGCTAAACTTGGAACATTTCCATTTGCAATGTTCAATGTTTCCACAATAGTGTTTCCTAGGTAAGCCAGGCCCAAAGTCTGCATGATTTCTTGCCAAACATTAATTTTACTTTTATAGTTTGACCTGAGATTTGCAACCTCTCAAGACTTTTCCTGTGGAATAGTAAAATCTTAAATACTGTAGCCCCTTCAAGATGTTTATTATTTAACAATGTTGTCTTCTTGACTGAAAGTCTACTATTGATTCTGAAGATCATTGCATAAAACAGCAGAATGTTAAAATCTATTAGAATATTAAAAGTTTACCACAAAGTTAGTTTGTCTTCAGTGTGTTCTATGGAACAGCATGTCAGTTGTCACCCCCTAAGAACCATGCTTTTTACAGCATATGCGAATGTGAAACAAAGAGCATCAAGAGCCAACTAATGATAGATGTTCTTATCAGCTAAGTCATCTGTGTGGGACAATCTTTTTGATCTGAAATTAATCTTCTGAACATAGCCATTTACCTTTATCTCCTCTTCTGTTCTTGTTGTATACAAGACTTGACTATATAGTTACATGTAATATGCTTAATATTATGGTTAATGGAAATTTGGTACATTTTCTCCAGGATGAGAAAAATGCAGCTTTGGTGAAGATTGCTGAATTAAAGGATGCATTATCAGAGTCAGATACCGAAGTTTTGAGTTTCCGTACTTCATTGACTGAATCTGAGAACAAGATTAAAGAACTAGAGGCAACATTATTTGCTACACAGGAGCAGCATTCATCTGATACCAGCTTTAGAGAACAAGAAGTGACAAAGATTTCTGAAAAGATTGCTGCTTTGGAAAATGATCTAGAGGAACATACAAAAATCAAGTCCAGCCTTGAAAATGAATTAAAAACAACTGTAAGTATAGTTTAGTTTGTACATGTTACTGTACCTTTCAATGACACTCAACAGTCCTGAACAATGCTCTAGAAGCAGCTATATTTACTAGCTAACATTATTCTAGGCCACCTCTTTTCTTTTTTCTTTCATTGCATGAATTTTCATCAATCAACCAGGCTTGCTACAACTTTTGTTTGTGAAGGACTTGCCCAATCTTCCATCCCCTTTCCTTCTGCCCACTGTAACCACCAAGTAACTAGATGCTCTAAGAGTGTTTACTCAGGCTTTGAGGAATGGTTTTGTTTTTTTTTCAAAACCTAAATTTTGATTGTAATGATAAACAAGAGCTAATTTAAGTATCAAAGTCACGGAATAGCACATTCTTTATTCTTTTGACACCTTTGATGTTATCAATAGAACCACGTGAAATAAATGCACTTGTAATTTTATCGATTAAGACAACTGAGAAGCATTAATTTTCAAGAAGTATTGAAGGTAAACAGCGCTATTTGACCAAGATTATATCCATCATTGGTGAGCAAGTCTCCTAATAAAAGGCCAATTAAAGTAATTTAAAGTAATTTGTGCTTTCATAAGGTGCAACAGAGTCTGCAGCAATATTTTGTGTGAAGTTTCTTTAGTCACAAATTTACAATCTGACATTTTTTTATCCCACTAACTCAAGAAAGCAATTTTGAATATGAACTGTTTGGAAATAGACAAGCCACTAAGGAGAAATAGTATATTTCCTCTCTTTGTTTGAATCCTGGCAAACACATTATATGAGTGTAGTTTGAAAACAGTAGATGCTAGAGGCATTTTTAAAAGATACAGAATCATGGAAGAGTTTTTTGCTCTGAAAAAGGGAGAAGTGATGTTACCCAACATATAATTGCAATGCTGCAAGTATCCACAACCTCCACTTGGCATTGCTCAGTTGTCCAGTGATAACCTAGTTAGCAATAAATGATCATGAGGTTTTTTTCTTTAGGAAGAACTTGTTACAGATATAGTTAAGAAATTAGACAAAGGTCTTAAATGGATACTGACGTGTGTCCATGACATTTTTCTTAGAGCCCACTTAATGGAGACACCCAGATAATATAGACACTATGGCAAGTCCCCTTGGTGTCTGTATTAACAGGGTTCCACTCTATTTTGTTTACTTCATTTGTTGTATTTCGTTGAAATTCATTTGCACTACTTTTACTCACTACTGCAAAAAATAGATTTTTTAAAAAATGTTTTTTAAACATCAGTTGTTCATATTATGCTATGTTACACTTTTATTGCAGAAATCAGAGCTTGTAAAGACAAAGGAGGAGAATGAATCTCTGCACAAAATGATTGAAGGTATGTGTTTTGTTAATTTTAACAGTCTAGTCGCTGGTAACACACAAGTTAAGAGTGCTGTCCTGTACTGCTGAGTACCATGACTGAGTCTGAAGAATTGTTGACCCTGCTAGAATCAAAATTGTCCAAAAACCAGTGATAATCCAGCTCTGTGTTACAGTGGAGCCCTTGTACAGAAACTTCTTTATAACAAAAACCCCAGTCATCCACATAGCCAAGATTAATAACATTAAAATGAACAGAACAGTTATTATCAGTTATTACTGATGTTATTATCAGTTATTACTGATATCATATAATAAGTGCTCAAATTTAAAAATTAAAACCCAATTGTTGTCCCTCTTTCAAATGCCAGACAACCAAACTTGTGATATTTGTTGCCCTGATGAACACTTTAATAGAGCATTCCATAGTTTTGTTAAATTGAGGCTTTTTTATTGACCATTTAAAAATATCTTTCCTCTTTAGATCTGACAGACAAACTACACACCAAAGAAGATGAATTTGCTTCTCTCTGCAGTGAACTACAAGTCATCAAGGATACTACTCTTGGTAATAAATATTTATTTTTTGGAAGTTATGTAGTAATGCTTGATTTTGCCATAATCAGCAGAAACCAAACTTGGGACTGTTTCTTTGTACATATGTCAATACTGTTCAAACATACTTCGATTAACCAGGCACACCTTGTACTTTGAATGAAAATATGGGTTGCATGACAAGTAAATACAAATTGAATATCGGAGAGTCCCAAATAGCATACCTGAAGAAACTTATCAAAAACCATTCTATTTAAAAACTACATGTATTCAAAAACAATAGTGAGTCTTGAGGCCATGTCAGGTCAAAATTAATCAGCAATTCCCCCTTTTGGAAATACACAACAACATATCTGTTTAGGATCTCATTCACACACCAGTTCATGCTTATAAATAAGTGTCATATAAGACGCCATATAAAACACTTCTTAAAAACAGTTGTTTTTTTTACAATCCGTGGCAAAAGTAGTTGAGATGGGTTCAACATATTGCATTGTTGAATAACAAATATGGAATTCTGCATTATTAGAGAGATTAAGCATGACATTACCTCAAATGGCAAACAGCAAAAATGAAACTTTTGCCATCTGTCTTCAGCTGTCTATACAGTATTGTGACAATATTTGTATTTGCGGTGAATAGTAGGAGACATGTTTCTATTTTTGTGTGATTAAGTTATTAAGGATTAGAAGAAAAGAACACAGATTCAGAGGTAATCTTTGCCATTTGCCGTTTGCTGTAAACGTCATGCTTAAATTCTCTATTATTGCTTTAACGTGGTACCCCAATCCTCCCCCACTGCCCCTTTCAATGTTGTAGTTGTGAACACAATCTGTGTTCTGTATATCAGCATTGATTGGCGGGGGTAGGGGACAAACTGGTCACGATATACCCAGCCCGTTTTATGAAACTCAAATAGGCGTAGAAGTTTTTGTATTATGTAGAAATTATCGTTAACAAACGAGTTCAGGCGTAGGGTTGAATAAAAACTGCTACAACAGACTAAAAACCAGTGGTAACCATGGTAAAATGCCACCATTTTACATGTACACGCTAGAGCAGAAGTACAAAGTGATCGGTGATAAACGTGTGGGGTGTAGAGGTGTAGTGGTCTACGAAAAATTCTACAGCAGTATGAGGTTCATAAAATGAGTGCCACTTGGGCTACAATAATTGCAACAAAAACAATACAAAAGGCTCTGTAAGGTGAAGTGTCTCAACACTTTTGTAGCTGATTGTAGTCAAGTAAATGCAGGTTGGATATGAATGTAAAGAGGTGATATATGTCAACAAATGTTTGTAGAAGCACTTTTAGTAGACACATTCATAACACATGCCAGTGAGGCTAACCAGCTTCTCTGAAATTTACATCTTAGTTTAAATTGTATTTGCCACTTTCAAGAAGACTAAATTAATAATGTTTAAAATCCATTCTCCAGTAGTAAACAACAAAATATGTTTTTCTATTTCTTTTAAGAACTTCAAAAGCAGCTTCATATAAGTGAAGTAAAATCAGAGAATCTCACTGCAGACAAGAATAAACTGGTTAGTGTACATTATTTTTACTTACCTTTGTAAATTAACAGATGCTGATTTTGTCACTCTCTCTAGCACAGTAATACTACACTATAACACTAACATTTACTTCTTAAAGTGCCCAGAACCTAATTTTCTACATTTCCTCGTGAATCTACACATCACCCAAAGGATTTCTATAAGAAAATATTTTGGTTTTAACAAGATGCAATTTTAAAAAAAATTGAAAAGTTTTAAATTTGCTGTCATTTTGGTTCTCCATTTGCCTTACGTTTTGTCATGGTTCTCTCTGTAATGAAGGAACTGTGAAGTATTTATCAGGAAACAGGTACTTCAAAATGCTGGTAAAGAAGTCAACTTCAAGTGAAGTTTCTTTGAGTTTTGTGAAAAAAGTGTCTAAAAAAGTGCCAAAAGGAACAACAAGATGTGGACATTCAATATTTCCTTTATTTTCTAAATACAAGCAATGCCAATTTCATATACATTCCTTAATCTGCAGCAGCTGAGCCCATTGGCCATCATAATCAGTGGTATGGGTGTACTGTACAAAGTGTAGACTTACACAGATCATAACAAAATGTCCACTGGGTTTTTTAAAATCGCAAGACTTTGGGTTTTCACAGGGCTCTCACTCCCAAGTGTGCCATGTGGCACAAAATACCATTACATGCTCAGTATGTGGTCACTTCTTATCAGATTTGAACAGCAAAAAGGTCTTGGACAGATCTGTCATTTGAAAGCATAAAATCATACTCCCCATCTATATGAGACTTGATTAATCACCCCTACAAATTGTGCATTTTTTTCCTCCTAGACTTTTAAGGTCAAGTTGATATCTGACAATAACCTAAGCTATAGTTTTGGAGTATACCTCAACTATAGAAGGAATTGTTATTTTTTAACATTTTTCTTTTTTCGTTTTAAATGCTTTTCAATTCAAACTGAGGCATCCTCTTTGGCTGTTAGTATGAAGTATGGTATCCCACAAATGATATCTTTCAAACGGTATACTCTGTGTGGTCCTTGGGTCTGTAGTTACCTTTTTACAAAAAGTGTGGTTTCCCCACAGGAGTGAAAGGGTTAAGTAGGTTTGGACACTTCAAAATTCAAAAAATAACATTGAGAGGAAAGAGAAATTGTTAATTTATAATAAAGTGCATTAGTTGTGTTATTACACATGTAGCGCAAGCTGGAGCTCATTAGGGAGTCAGTCTTCTTGACAAACGATTACTACTACAAGCACAGTTGACATTAAATACAACCAAGCCTTAAGACAATCACATTGGCATAATGGTTGTGTTATGAATATTTCTCCTCTTTAGTAATATTCAGAGGCTGGTCAAATGTGCCATTCTGTAGTTTTTCAACTTCCACGCATTTAGCGGCCAAAAGTTTATCATTTCACAATTGAGCCATTGGTGTAGGATAGTGGAACAAGTAAACATTGATGCTTTCAACCTTGTCTTTGTGGTACATAGCTTGTGGTAGTGTTGTACCAGTTTAAGTTAAAAAGACATAAGCAACCTCTCAAATTTGGTTATTATTCAAAACTGGCTCAGCTGTGGCAATAGTGCACAGCCTCATCCCAATGGTCTTTCTCAGTATGCACCATTGGCCGATATTATTTATTTTAACAACTTTTGCGTGGTGAAGTAATGATACATACGCGTATTACATTATAGTAAAGCTATTTAAAATAAATACTAGCAATACTATTAAGATTAGTACAGCTCATTTTGGTGAATTGTACAGTGCCTAGAGCAGGCATGGATAGGCGCTATATAAATATTTACTATTATTATTATTATTATTATTATTATTATAATTATTATTATTATTATTATTATTAGCAAATCAATGATATAAATGCAGCTGCAGTGTGACTTTTGTGTGAGAAACTACTGTAGGACCTATAGCTGAGTTTTTTTCCTCTTTACCTCAACAGTTTCCTAGTATTCTTTTATTCACAGTGTGTCAATGAAAGGGTCATGGTTAGACTCATACTCATAAATCTCAGGGACTTGGACTTGATTCTGTCACTCTTCTAACAAAACAAAACAAAAAAACACAAAAACAAACAAAAACAAATAACACTGACTTGCTAACCAGCCTAGTGCTAACCTTTCAAAAAGCGGATGACTGTATAATGGAACCAAGTAGATAAAAGTTCACACTCTTTGGCCCTGTTGTTACAAATGAATGTACTTTATGTGTTTAAACATGCAAAGGAATTGACGTTAGATAAAGTTCTTATCAGCCAGCATTCATGTAAAAGTAATTTTGCTAAGTGAAAGTGTTACTGAAGTGCTGTAGGTATAACAACAAAGTAATGCACTGGCACGGCTACATTTGCTTATAAAAGGAAATTGACAAACCAATGCCTATGGACTCTTTCAGAGAAAGCACGAGCTGAACATCTCAGTAATAAATGGGTTTGGTTCTAGAGTAAACACAGTTCTGAAGATGAAAAGTAGAAAATTAACTCTGAAGTAATATTTCAAGTGCTGGAAATCAACAAGTTTTCTTTCTTTTGATCATTGGCCCTAGAAAGGAAATGGGGAATCACAAAAGGTAGAGAAAATGTCTTTGACCTCAGCTGGGATTTGAATCCACAAACTGCATTCATAGCTTTGAACTGTTTGGATGGCATCAGGATGGTGTAGTTATATCTGGCATAGCTATACAGTCATAAGTGACAGGACATTGGAACTGTGTCAACTCTTAAAACATGATTCACAGTTGGAGAATAGGCTTTTTCTGCAAATACCACAGTACTCTTCAATGTACAGGTTTACCCTCGCATGGTTGTAGCAAATTGTTTCAGTCCCATTGTTCTAGTGGTATAATAGAATTTAGAGTACAGGTAGTTAGCTTACACTTCAGTGCCATGTCTTCTGGTACTAAAGAAACAGAATTTTACATCTGAGGCCAGTGGAAACTATAGGTTACAGAAAGAACAAAGTGCAATAGTATTGTTGTCCTACAATACAATAACATGCACTGTCTAATTTAGCAAATTTTAGTTTAGTGAAGTTGTTGCAAGACATGTGCAGGTCATGCAAAGAACCTGGTAAATGTATGCATGTTGAATACAAGGCTTAACCTGCAGTTTGAGAAATATTATAATGGTATTTTCATGATAAGCCTATTTTGTCCAGTGCATGCAGGAAATTCAAAATATTAATATCTTCAAATTAATTTGGTGCTCATGTAACAGATTTTACTCACTTAACTCACTGAAAAGTTGTACCAGAATTGTAAAAAAAATAGTCTGATAGTGTTACCTTTTACATTGATTACATTATTTATCTTTGTATTAAATGTTGCTATCTACTTGATTTTAATTATGCTGTAGGAATTACTCTAACTTTAATGATTCTAGAATGGAAAAACATATAACATAAGTTAAAATCACTTTGAGCCGAGCTTTAAGCTTTGTACTCCAGTTATTACCTTACTTACATGGCGTCATGTCTACCTGTATGACAATTATCACACAAGCACCAATCAATTGCTATGTTAATGATGCAGTATTAGTTGCTGCATGCAGTTTAAACAATTTTTTGCTGTGAATGACTGAGTAGCTATGCACCATTTACTGTATAAGGAAACTGAATGAGCATATTTCTGTCAAACATTTATCTAGAAATGATCAGTACCTCAGTCTATCATTTGAAATTCTACTGCAGGAGTCAGAAATTGCAGAATTGGCAAAGAATTCTGGTGATAGTTCCCAAAAGATGGTTTACCTCAATGAACAACTCAGGGAAAAAGACAGGTAACAAGTAGACGTCCAAAGTAACCTGCATCCTTCATTTGATTTTCAATTATTTTTTTCACGTTTCCAAATTTCATGTCTTTTTCCACACTAGGAGGTCTGTTCAAAATATACATTAAAAACCTGGACTTCAAGAAGTTCAAGGGCCAAGTTGTTTTGTTTGTTGCATGTAGTTTTATAACTTGCATTAGTGGAGTGTACCCTTAACACAATGTTTGTTTCTTTAATATTATTTTCCATTTTCCCTTTTCAAAAAAATCTGGTATACATCCTTTATATAGTACATAAGCATCATTCATTACAAAATCTGTCATTCTTTGAATAGTGTGTTACAGCTGGCCCAAATGAACAGAAAGAGACAAGTTGTCTTCCACTAGAAATGTCTCAGTTGGGGTCAAGAAAATTTGTTTGTTATAACTGAGAAGTTATTGTGTGATGGCTTCCATCTACACCTAGTTGATTTCTTCAGTTAAAAATCACATTTTCCAAAAGACGTTGGGTAAAGGTGGATTGTATTGTGGCTGTGTTGTTGCTGTAATTAAAATCATGCCGTCAGGTTTTATTCAAGTACAACAGACAATCATAAATCTCTTTTTATTATATCTATAATAATATTCCAAAGGCTAAGAATAGTTAAATACTGTAGTAGGGGGGAGAAACTTGTAGTAGTTGATCCTTCTGAGGAACTTTAAGGTCTGCTTTGACTATGATCTTCATTTAAGTGGTTGCTTATGATACAAGACTTAAATACCTGCAGAGACAGTTACATGTATCTTTATTTTGTAAACTTCCTACAGTTCTAAATAATTCTTTGTAAGAAATTATCTATAAAACCCAATTTGAGTGTCTTCTATATAGATTTTTTTTTAGTAAGAATGGGAAAAAATATTATCAATATTTATTTAATTAAAAAAGTGTTCCACTCTGCCACTATAATGCTTCTTTGGTGATAAAACTGTAATGTAATTGTTACTTTAAAATTTTTTCATTGTTGAATTGTACTCTACTTTTTAGAGTACTGTTGTATATACATGTATACACCAGCAAACAAAGTATCAAATAATTTTAAAAAGGTGTTGTAACATTAATCCATGGTGACACAAGGGCACTTGGTGAATAAATATAACTATAAATAAAACTCTAGTCAAATGACTATAAATGTACTTTTTAACCTGTGAATTGTGTAAGCAAGTTACGGGTTGTAGTGGTGGATCAGATTATAGAAATTAGGAATTGGTAGATCATTAATTTTGTTAATTTCCAATTACAATTCTGCTGTTTTGCAGGCACTTTATTTTTAACATCTTTAAGACAACGTGTTACGTAACTGTGAATGTTGCACTGTTAGTTCAGATAACTCAAATTAAATAGTAGTTTAAACTTCTGTTAAATTTAAGGAAAATGTAAATGGAAGTTCGTTTTAATTGTGTTAAAATTTACAGGTCATTTGTTAAAGGAGAACGTGTTAATCTCATTTTTTCAGGCATACATCATGTAATGGTGATGTAGGTTCTAGAAAGGCTCACAAAGAGGTTGGCTTATATCTGTGAACATTGTCTTACAGCTTTGATAGTTTTAAAATAGCCTTTCTGCTGTGGGCATGAAGTGTGGAGAAAAGATCTTTGGTAAAGTTTTCAGTCAGAATCAATACTTTTGGTTAAAAAACTGTATATAACTGTAATTTTTCCTCTTTAAAACATAAGTGTTTTTATGACGAGAGTAATTTCTCTTACGCAAAGGTTAGGTCATGTCAATCATCATTCACTGAGAAATTCAATGGTTTGCTCTTAGAGCAACTTGATTGAAGCAAAAAGGTGTTTGATCGCTTTGTAAGTGTGCAGATGCATTTAGTCATTCATTTGGCATTCTCGAGACAGTATAATATTAAATGAATTGTTCTAACCCTTGTACTGATGTCAGAATTATTTTAGGGTCACTGTTGTAAAATAATAAATTGACAACTTCCTGGGAATTGTGCTCTTTGATTCATTTCCCTGATCACTGGATTAGTTCTTATAGCTTTTTGTTTCTTGCATTTTCATTATTATGAAGACTGGTATTGTTACTAATTATTTTTAGTTACTCTTTTTTTCAAAATTACTATAATGTAGTATTTGTATATTAATAAATTAGAAGGAGAGTAAATACTGAATTTTGGTTGAGGTGGTATTGTGAACACAAAAATAAGACACCATTAAGAATTTTTTTGGTGGTAACCTCTGTTGTTTTTAATAATAACAACTGATGAAAATTGGAAACTTCTTTGCATACTTTAATTTTTTATTTTATTGTACCATTTACCTAATTTCTCCATTTAATGCAAAAATATTAACCTTATGGCATTGTGCTACAAAATGTTTATGTAATATTAATATTTTATTTAACATCACTGAAAATAATATTGGATTGTCTGTTGTAACTTTGATTCACTGAGATTATTAACCATATCATTTACCTAACTGCACCATTTGCTGTTTATGTATTTCCCTGATTGCATGATGTTATCTATACATTTTTATACTTTTTTGACTAATGTGCCTTGCAATGAACATTTGTAACTTTAACTTTTCAAGTTGTAGGTCTGGGGACAAAGTTCACTCTTCCCTTTGCTCCTTCACTTCCTGTTAAATGTTTTTGTACATCTCTGCTGACCAATGTATAAAGCTTTCACAGTTGCTTGCACTCTGAAGTCTTACCAAAGTTGACATGGCTAAAGTGTTGTAGTGGGTTTTGGGTGTTTCTCTATGATTGTTAGATTTCTATTGTGTTAAATTTGTATTTTTCCAGATCAGAATCTCATGACATTTTCTGAACTCTTTTTTGTAGGATTTTGGATAAGTTGAAATCCTCCTCAGCTGAAGCTCAGATCCAGATTGGTAGATTGTCTGAGGATCTTTCACAAGCAAAGGTAAATGCTATAAAAAGTCTCATGTCAGCTTCACCTTCATTCATACAAATATTGGTTGCAAATAGATCTAAAGTGCTTCCATCTGCAACATCTTAAATTTCCATATAATTGGTACTTCAAAACATGCAAATGGATTTAACAGTTACTGTTAAACCCATTTGCATGTAGCAGTACATGTACAATTAAAGACTACCTGGAACTAAAAGAAACCAAACACTGGTCTAATACATTATTGGTCATTTCTATATTTTCAAGTTTAGAGCTGTTCTTATTGCTGCATATTCTTGTCTGTTTTAGAACTTAGTTTTTGGCACAGATATTTACACTTTTGTAATACTGTGTCGCTGTCTGCATCTGCCACAGCATCGTGGCACAAAGTGGTAAACTTCAATAAAAAGACACACATGCATAACAAGGAATGGCAAACATGCATTGTCCTATTATATCAGACCTGGAGGTGAAACATTCCTCCCGGAGTGATTAATTTTTAAGTTTTGTTAGCAAAGTTTCTCATTTTGTTCTTTGCATTTCTGTCTTAGCACAGAATACCTTGGGCTAAAGGCTTTCCTACAGGGGTTGTTATATGGTAAACTTAAATCCCACTTTATTGACATCTCTCTATGAAAACAATTGTCTCAGTCCCTAGGTTGGGCCCATATTTTTGCAGCAAATATTATGCAAATTAAATTCGAATTTGAGCAAGCGGAACAAGTTGACTTCTCAGGTCTTCATCACTTGCTTATCGTGACTTCATTGCTCATTTTCTTGAAGAAGAAGTTGACTTGTGGCAAGTCTAAGTTTTTTAGGGCTTCAGTATTTTTGACCCAATGAAAGGGTTTCCTAAAGCAGAATGTCACACATGTTAGAATTCCATTTCAGGAATGTTTGTGTGGCTCTATATTAAATCCTACTTTATGTTAAATCTGTTATTACATGTAGTTGCATTCATGGATTGAAATGAAACTGAAACCAGAGGAATTGGAATCAGTTCCAGTTGACTTGTCTTTGAGTGATTCGACTTGCTTCCAAGTTAAATGCAACTAGCGTGAAGTGATAATATGCTCTCATGCTTTGAATAAAATGTAGCATTAGACTTCCAGTATCATTACAAATGTAGTTTGATCTGGCCTGATCTGACTCATATCACTTGGACATGAGACAACTGGAAAAGAAAAATTATTTTAAAACCAGACTATCCAAGATTCTGTATAGTTTTATACTTACATTATTCGTGAAGGGAACAATCATGCAACAAAGGAATTAATTTCTTTGTTCAAAGTTGGACTCCTGTTTGGATAATTAGTCCCTAGACAACATTTCTGTTGAGATATAATCTTTCTGACCAAGGGACTTTCCACTGGAATGTGATTTGGGTTTTCCAGAAGGTGAGGAGCTGGTTCTAAGTTGTGGCAGGCATTCTAATGTCAGTTATTCACACCTCAAGATTATTTCAAACTTTACCTTCAAGGAGACCAATCATTTGATGCATTTGAAAGCTACTGATTTTCAGCCTTGACTCAGGAAAATGTTACACTGATTTCCATGCTTGTGGTTTGGTGCCCTCAATTTTCTTTTGTCTCAAATTTCGTTCACAACAAAGTTGTCTTAAGTTTCACTATGACATGGATTCATAAAATGTGTGATTGCTTGCCAATGATTTTCAGAAGCATGCTAAAATGTGCTGAGCCACTACATTACAATAACAATGAAATATTTGTTACCCTTTTATTTTTCCTGTGGTGGCACAAGATCATCACAACAATCCAGGGAATGTCACTTTAATCCAATTTAGCCACTATAATGTAAAGTTTTAAAATAGCGTATTCCTTGTTAATGAGAGCAAAATTATTATTTAACACTGAGGGAAATTTGTTTCTCTTTTTTTAAGGAGCTGCATAATAAGGATTTGCAGACATTAAAAAAATCCCACCAGGAGCAGACCAGAACAGCGGAGAATATGATGCAAAACCTTGTAAGCAATGTTTGTTTCTGTTAATGTAACATTTCTGCAGCAACTTGCTTGTATAACTAAGGAAAGCACATCAGAGGTAAAGAAGAGTATAACTTTTGAAAAAAATTAATACTTGCAGAAGTGTTCCAGGGTAGCAGTGTTGTAATTGTTTAAATAACAACTTTATTTAATGCAAAAGTAAGGTTAAAAAATTGCATCTCAGTCAAAATGGATGATCTTTAATTGGGAACTTTACAAATTTCAGCTGTGACATCGTTATTTTCAGCAACAGTTAACTTCAAGTAAATTTGCAAAATGTGTAGGCATATTCCTTGCTTCGGTTCACAGGTCCTGCCAACTGCTCAATCAAGATTGCAAAAATATTTCAAGTGTTGCTGCAGTAGCTCGAAGAAAGGTCGCGAGTTTCTGTGTTGAGGAACCACCAAGCAAATACATTGAGCCACTGTACATATTCTATTCAAGACAATAGTTTGCCAGATTTCTGAAGTAGAAATTGCTTTGTTTGGTTTTCTTTGAAGTATGGTGTAAACTCTCTGCATCAGGAGTAAAAACTGTTCGTCCCTTTTAAAATTAACAATACTGGATAAAGTGTTTGAGTCTTCCTGTGATTTGTTCCTGTTTTACACCTGTTGGCCATGAGGCAATTATTGGTTCCATTCTCTTAATCAAGCTGGTATTGTTGCACTTTGAATGACTAATAAAAGATTACCTGCTTTCTCCAAATTGTCTTTTACTCCTAGCAAAAACATAGGCACGCAAGGCGTGCAAGAGTTATTTTTTTGTGTGAAGTGTCGCAGATTGGAGTATTCATGGTACAGTAATGATTTGGTTAATTTGACAAGTTTTTTTGGTTGCGATGTTACATCGGTCATGGTAAGATAGCTAAATAGTAAGCCATAAAATGTTTCACTGATCAAACTACAGTAATCTGACACGTCTCCAGATTAATGTAGATACCATCTTATTTTCTAACAGGCAATTTGATTCGTTCTTTGATACAACCCGCACTGTGATTGATGTGACACGCGCACATGCATAACTCCCTCACTCACCGATCACATAACCCCTCCAACCCCCAAGAGGAATTTTTGCTCAAAAATACTCAAGTTAATTTCGAGACTTTTTCGTATTTTATACGAGTCGTAAGTTTACCTTTTTACACAACACAACACAACTTCACTGAAAATAGAAAGAAAGAGAAAAAAACCTCTGACACGTTGAAAGTCTGATTTAATTAAATTGCACTTTATCTTGGTGCTGCGCAGTCTTCAAAGAACATTTGAACAGTTTTCATACTTTTTACCTTTAAAAATATCGGACTGAAATGAATGTCATCAAATAATAAAACTATTAAACTGCTACTACAGAGACGTAAAAACCATCCAGAAATGAAAGTTTCTTTTTTGTTTAATATCCTGGAAACAATAGCTGATAACTTGTCAGCTCTAATTGAATTTACTCCCATATAAAAAACAAAAGTGTTAAGTTACCATTTGTTACTAAAGATAGCAAACATCTCATGGGAAAGAGTGGTGATGATTCATCAGCTCTAATTGAATTTACTCCCTCGTGAAAAACAAGTGTCAAATTACACTTTGTAACTAAAAAACAAAAATATCTCGTTATATTTGCATGCAACAAGAACAAAACAATCGTTACCCGCACTTACTGTTGTGAACGTTAGAACTGTTTCAAATCTAAAGTCTCATCCCCTCTAAAACATGTCCTAAGAACTAGAAGCGACGATTCTTGACCTCTAATTGAATTTACTCCTTGTGAAAAACAAAAGTATCAAGTTACCTTTGTAACTAAAAATAAAAATATCTCGTTGCATTTGCATACTACTAACTCACGAACTGTTTCAAACCTCAAGGCTCATCTCGTTCATTTAACTAAAATCCTCAGCCTAACCCACAAAAAAATTTACAACAGGAAATTTGATTGGCTGTTTATAGGAGATCCAATCTGATTGGTGTGACATACATACATCTCTCACTCACTATACTATACTAATACTATACTATACTATACTATACTATACTATACTATACTATACTATACTATACTATACTATACTATACTATACTATACTATACTATACTCACTCACTCACTCACTCACTCATCCATTGACCTGTCCATAACATACCCGAAGCACCGACTAAGAGGTATTTTTTTTACAAAAACATAACTCAAAAATGGAACCAGTGAAAGGATGGCTCATGAAGGTGGCCGACTTACCTACTGTAACTAAACCATCAATCAAAATACCAATGTTCAGCAAGAGTTTGCAAAGTTGTCCACAAAAGAAAGTCTCATTTGACTGTAAGAGGCACATCACTCAATCATCTTTGTGCCCTTGGGCACATACACCAAGGCCCTCAGAGGCACATGTATTGATTGATCTTTGGCAATGTACTTTGGCCTGAAATAATATTTGAAGTCCTCTAATGCTTCATTTTGCCTTCCCTGTAGAGATCTAAACTGGAAGAAAGCTTAAAAAATGAAGAAAACTTGAAGAATGCACACCAAGCAGAACTGGAGGTACACTGTCAGTGGGAAAATGTATTATCTTTATTTAACAGTGTTGTATCAAGGAATCTTTTCTCCAGGCAGTCACTTTCAAGTTGTATGTTATGTTCCAATCTTCCAAGCTTGGCTATGTCCTCAGGATGAAAATTTCCAACCTTCCGACCCTCTGCCCCCCAAAACTTTCCACCTACTGACCTCACTCCTCTTACCAAGAAGTTGGCTCAGTGGAAGCATGGGTCTTGTCACCAACAACACAAAAAAAGCCCATTGAAAGACATCAACTGTTCGATTCCAGACAGCCTGGTTAATAATTTGTCATCACTCACTCACATACCAACTGTGGTTGGTTTGCTGGCTATTCATCAGGCTGTAAAGCTTCCACTGCCTTCAATGTCATCCAATTATATAGATATGTAGGTGATGTTTTAGTTACCCTGATGCAAGTCAGTGCATCAGTCCATATCTACCCATTAAACTGTTTTTGTTTTTAATGCTTGAAGGATCTTAAAAAAGCCAAGGATA
Organism: Orbicella faveolata; assembly: GCF_042242905.1. Taxonomy (NCBI): domain Eukaryota; kingdom Metazoa; phylum Cnidaria; class Anthozoa; order Scleractinia; family Merulinidae; genus Orbicella; species Orbicella faveolata. The sequence continues at coordinate 13,626,731 of NW_028301577.1, read as the reverse complement.
GCGAGCATTCAGCAGCTGAGGAGCAAATAAAGCAAAAAACAGAAAAGATAAACACTTTAACTCAAGATCTGCACACAGTAAAAGCTTTACAAGAAGAAACATTACGAGAAAGATCTAAACTGGAGGTAAAAATATATGCATAATGTGAACATAGTCCTTATCCTTAGGTCAGCACTTTTCATGCCACAGGCAGTCTTGGTTCTTCAGCTGATAGCTGGGAAAAAGCCAGTGTTTGCCCAAACGAGCATGATAGCATACATTGAGTCAAAAAGAAACTAACTAAACCTTCCAATGATCCCGGTCAAATTTAACAAAAAGGTGACCCTTCTCTATCATAGTTACTTTCAATTTAAAAACACTTTCAGTACAAAAATATCAGTCAAATACTTCGTAGGGTTTTACAAGTGTATAGATAAACTGTAGCAGGGTTAAGTCTGTATACAAGCCAAGTGGCCCATCAGGTTAGTGCTTATCTCCAGTTTCCGTGGCATGAAGCAACTAGGAGTATTTCTACTCCTCCCAGGATGATGATTTGCCGGTACACCTGGGGGGGGGGGGGGGGGGGGGGAGTGGCTCTGAGAGTACAATGCGTTGCTCAAAAACACAACACAAGGTTCCTGGCTAGGGCTTGAACCCAGAGGCAAATCCACTAACTATGAACCCACCATGCCTCCACTACACTATAGCAAAGTTGTACGTAAACAATTATTCTTATAAGAATAACATCTGCGTGTGTATCGTACTGGATAAGTTCAAACTTGATCTCTGATTTGTCATAAAAGTTTGACATTGTATTGAATGTGCCCAATCAGTTCCGAATCAGTGAACTGCATCTAATCACACCACTTTGATACCTTCTTACATAGGTTTTTATTTTGCAACTGATCTTTACTTGTTTTGTTTTTGTTTGTTTGTTTTCGTTTTGTTTTGTTTTTTCATTCAACACAGTTTTCATTGAGTTTTGTCGAGTTTTATCAAATGGTTTTTGAACAAACCCGATAAGAGGATTTCTCCAGGGGCAATTACACTATTTCAATAAACTTTCGTTGCAATACTGGTACTTTTGATCCTTGGTTTACTTGTTGTTGCCCCGAATAACCATCCCTGGGCCTCAAAGGATGAAACATTGATGATTTGTTTATAATTTAAAACACAGGAGCAACACGGTAAGCTGCAGTCAGATTTCAAGGCGTCACAGCAAGAGCTTGCTGCGGTACAGTTACAGCTGGAATCTGTGCAAACAGAGAAGAGCCTGGTCATGGGGGCTCAGGGAGATGCACAAAGTAAACTCCAGGAATTTGCTGAGAAGTACTCCATGCTTAACCAAGAACGCCAAAACTTGGTGCAAGCTTTTGACAATGTAACACAGGTATGTTAGGACTTGTACTCAGGGAACAAACTGTAAAATACAACTTACTTTTTATTCTAAACCAAAATTCAGATAAGCTTAGTATGGCACTTTCTATCATCAGAAGCAGAATTTTCTTTAAACAATATTGTAATAAGAATAAAAAGCAGCTAGAGCTTCACAGTGATATATAGTAGTTATGTTATGTTTTGAAGTGGTGTAATGAAATGTCTGAAACGACAGCTTCCTGCCAATCCAAAGCTTCTTTCTTTTCCTTTCTTGGTGGGTTGTTAGATTTTTCAACAGCTGCCTAAATTGTTGTCCTTTTGAAATCAGGTATTTCCAAAGCTGTAGAAAGTCAAATTTGAGAGAATAACTTGGTTTATCCCTGTTTGCACATTTGCTCGCGGAATTTGAGCTGAATGAAAAATACTGCATGCACTACCAGCTTGGCTTTCAGGGGGAACTTGGAAGCCATGGGAATTGCCAGGAAATCTTCATGAATGCGACTCTTACGAGACAACAAAATATGCAAAGAAAATCTTTTTCCACACAACTAGTTTATTGAAAGTTCTGTAAGAACTACATTTGGCTTCAAAAGCAGGACATTTTCAGTTGCCTTCTGTGTGCCTGAAACCATACCACTAACAGATCCAGACCTCTTTTAAAGGTTGGCCCTCAAAAATGTTTCGGCCCGTTAGAAAGGTGTGGACCCAAAGATGTTTCCACCCATTTGACCTTAAGTATTTCTCCCAATAAGGCGGGTGGGGGGGTGGGTCCCCTGGCTACCCCCTAGATCCGCTACTGCACACGATTTTCTTGAAGACTGGCAACGTTTAACAAGTGCTGTCCTTGCATTTAATGAAAATTGTGCAGTTGTACATGTCAGATTGCATAATTAAAGTCACCAGATTATTATAAAAGTTATAGTAATAATAATAATAGCCTTTGTAAAGGACAAATTAGATTGAAATGTTCAAATCCACTACTTAAGACAGGAACTTGAAGTGCCACTATGATGAAATTCTCGATATCCGTTTCTTTACATTTTCGTACACATTAGGTATTTCCTAGATATCTTGCCAAATTTCAGTTTTCTACGAACATTAAAACTCGTGGTTTTTGGACCTTAATTTCTGAGAATTTACGGCCGCCATAATTTTCCTTGTTCCAAGTCTTGGTTGAAAATTTGAGAAAATGACGTCATTTTCTCAAAAATACCGCACGGGTTGAAATTACGATAACAATTAATGTAAAAAATTGCACGAATATATGAGCCAAAGTTTTTGTTACTCTTTATGCGAATTGCTGTGCTAATTGTTATTATAATTTCAACCCGTGTGCTATTTTTGAGAAAATGACATCATTTTCTCAAATTCTCAACCAAGACTTGGAACAAGGAAAATTAATGGCGGCCGTAAATTCTCGGAAATAAAGATCCAAACGACATGAGTTCTAATGTTCGTAGTAGACTGAAATTTCGCAAAAAATCTAGGAAAGACCTATTGTGTGCGAAAATGCAAAAAAATGGGTATGGAGAATTTGATCATAGTGGCACTTTAAACAATAAATTATTCCCATTATTACTTTTTACGAGGTGGGATCAGTTTACAGATACAGCTAGGCCCTCGTAAGCGGACCCCCTCGGGACGCGAAAACGCTGTCCATAACTGGAACTGGCCGCTTACGAGTTTTAGTTTTCGTGAGTGTTTTCGTAAGCGGCCACTAGAGTTGTAAAGGAAAGGTGGCCGCCTACGGGAGCTTGCCCAGCTTGCTATTAACATTGGGAATGCAAAAGTACCACCAAATTATTATTTTTTGTTGTTGTTTTATTGCGATAATGGCGATAACTGCATGTATGCAGCATTGTATACTGCCGTAGTAGGACTGGCCCTCAGTGATTAAATAACAGACCGTAATTGTAGCTAGCATAACAGTCTCACTGCAACAAAAAGCCGTGTTACAGTTTACAAATGTTGATGAGTATCTTTCAAAGTCAGGCCCTTCCTTTCAAGTGTCCGTTTACGGGAGCTTAAAAACGAAGAAAAAGCCTCAAAGTGTCCGCAGCCGCTTACGAGAATGTCCGCTTGCAATAGACACAGTATTAGTACATACCTAATTTCCCTTGTTCGTGTCACTTGCCTGCCTAGTTATCTTATATGTATAAGAGATTAACAGGATTAATCTACTTGCACTGTTGCACAGGAAAACACCAAAACAAAGGAAGAGCTAGATGTGCTTTGTAAGGCAAAAACTAAAATTGACAAAGAGAAGCAAGACATGGAAACTAAGCTAAATGAGATGAAGACTGCTTGTGATAAACTTCAAAACGAGGTACATTGTCAAGTGCAATTACTTGTGTTAATACACGTACTTCTATCCCAAAAGCAGTTGATATGGCTTTCATTACTACCAATAACAACGCAAAAGCTAATCTTAAAGTGCATATGACATGAAAAATATTTTTTGCTTATTTGAAAGGCCTTTCAAAATACAGAAGAATGGCGTTTTTCTTTTTGAAATATCTTTTTAACTCGTGAATTGCGCGCATGCGTAAGAGCGAGTTGTAGATATGATGCGAAGAATGGCACTCGCTCGCTCGCTCGATTGGTCGATTCCTGTAAACTTTTTTTTCGATTTCAGGCTTTTACGTGCATTTGATAGTTTTTGGCGAGTAATAAACAAAAGAAATGGCCATCTTTGTTGCTAAGAATAGTGATGGGTGAAAAAGAAGCCAATGAGAATCTTAAAAGAGTTTAAAACTATACGTTTTTCATCCGTGAATTAAGTTTGGCCAATCTCCGAATATACTTTTGGCAGTTTGCAGCGTATATTTCATTTATCGTGTCAGTGCTTCAATTTTTTTAATATATATATACAGGAAAATGATTTGTGTGTCCGAGAAAGAAAAAAGATAAAAAAGAAAAGAAATTAAGAAAAATAAAAAAGTTTCAGGCGGGCGACGGATTTGAATTCTCCACCTCTTGATGGCAGGGCGGATTAGAAGGTTCCTTGCAGTACCACAGAACCACGTTTACAAGTGATTATGACGAGGCGAAAATAACTATTTTATTAAGTAGTATCAAAACGCTGATCTTTTGGTTAATTCCACCACGGGCTCAAAAGACTCGAGTGTTCGCGAAGTTGAGCTTCACGCTCGCCGAGACCGATTATAAAGTGTCGCCCATGGCCCACTGGTTAAGTGACTCCTTTAAGATGGCTCTGTTCGTTATTCCTGGAGCTGTATCGACGTTGGGAAGTGGTTCGTAAAGTTTGAGCCCACGAATGGCTTGCCGAACGTTTCTGGACTGGAGTCGTTCATTGTTGTGAGAAAAAGCCTTCGTGCCATTGCCAGGTAGGCACTTACAGTTTGTATCTTAAACAATTAAAGGTTTTTTATGGTTATTCTCGGTCATGGTTCATTTTTTTTTCAAAGAAAATGGAATTGGTAGATCGACCGTACTGCTCATAAAGTCAAGTACTTTACTGCAGAACCTTGAACAGTTCATAGAGAGTAACACTGATCATTCTTGGCAAGACTATTTGAACAATATGTCATGTCAGGGAACACGGGCTGATGCAATTATAATTCAAGCACTGGCCAATTGCCTAAATCTGTCAATTCATATCGCTGAATCATTTCAAACGTTTGCTCCTGTTACTGTTGTTCAAGCAGTGAATGTGACAGGAGAATACACAAACATTTACATTGGACACCTAAGTAAAACTCATTATGTTTCTACGGTAGAAACGAGAAATTGTCAGGTATCAAACAACAAAACATGTGATCAAACTGTAGTTGAAAGAAAAAAATTGATAAACAGGAAAAATACAGAGCTGATCAAGGTTGCATGAAAGAATACATGAAAAAGAGAAGAGCTAGTGCAGATTTTAGAAAAAGAGAGAGTCAAAATTCCATGCAAAGGTACAAAATATTAAAACAATTAGGGAGAAAAGGAAACAAACTGTCACAAGAAGGAAAATGACCAACCCAGAACACGAAAGAGAAATTGACAAAAAGTCTAAAAGGAAACGGAAAGCAGAGAACCCAGATCACATACAGGAAATTGCAAAAAAGTCATCTAGAAGACAAAAAGTGAAGAATCCAGAACAGGTGTGGTGTCAGGGTGGACCAACAGCTTTACTAAAACAATTGTTGCTAACACTTGTTATATCTTCTTATAAAATAGCAGATCATTCAGAGCTTATCTCACATACATTGGCCACTGGACTATGGAGACTACTAAAATACGCTATAAGAACTGGAATGATATACAGTCATGTAGTTACTTGCACATGGTAATTAACAGAGACATACAGCACTGCAGCCAACTATATTCATTCTGGATTTAGTACCAGTTACAGTATCTGAAGTTACAAAAAAATGAACAGGGTGAAAAATGCAGGGACAGCATCACTGGAGTTCATGCAGTTAATAACACAAATCACAAAGAAAGAACTACATGTATTATATTTGTTGGAACTACTGCTGTCAACTTCACTGAAAACAACAATGTGGTCTTGAGAACTTAACATCAAATAATGAATTCAGCACCTTCCATCTATTCTTTGGTTATATTCATACAAGCACCATGAACTTCTATCATGACTATTTCAACTAGTAACAACAACATTTTGTACAATAGTTGAACTATTATTAGACTCTGTGATTGCCTTCCTCAGAATCATTTATTAAACGAACTGGCTCTTTAAGGCTTTGTATAAAGCACATAGACTGGTAAGTGCCAGTTTGATTTTACCATAGTCATAATTACCAAGGGTGTCATTTTGTTTCTTTTGTGATGTACACCTGGGGTGCCAAGTTTCAAGAACACTGCTTCAATATTCCTAGAGATATCGTTTATTCAGTATTTTACCATTTTTAGTTGCAAACAATATGACGTCATCACTAATCTAATTTGCATAATAGAAAAACGTCAATATTTCTAAAACGAAAAAAGATATTTCAAAAAGAAAAACGTCATTGTTCTGTATTTTGAAGGGCCTTTCAAATAAGCAAAAAATATTTTTCGTGTCATATGCACTTTAAATGCCTTCGTACAAAAGTATCCATACAGCTCTAATCTTATCTTAGGTCGAAGTTGCAAAATCTCAGGCATGCAGCAAAGAAGAACAGCTACGCCAGCTCAGTTTGTCAGCTTCAGAGGCAGAGGCAATGGTCAATCAATTGAAGAGTAAAGTGTATGTATTCATGCCTTCTGTTTGGTGAATTGAGTAGATACATTTAAATTGTCAAATGAATAGCAAGATTTTGATCGCCAACAAAATAACGTTTGTTTGATGCCAAGGCCTTTTCGAGTTCTTCCTAACAAAGTGCAAAGCGTCTAATAATGTTCAAAATAATGGAGTCAATCACATGCAATTATACATCTATGGCAATTGCTTTTGAGGCCAAAGAACGGCTTAAATACCAATAGCATCAAATGTAGCTGAATTTTATACCGTTTTTGTTGTCAGCAAGGACGCTCTTCTAGAGAAAGACCAAATGATCAAGGAAATGAACGACTTGACACAACAAAACCAAGTACTCCAGCAAAGTGTGGATGCTGTTCAGAAGGATCAAGCTGAAAAGAACAAGGTTAGAAGCAACACATTTCCAAGTACGCTTTGACAGCCTGGCGCAAGACAAACAGTGGCCAACTAGCCAAAGACTAGTTACAAATTAATTCAGCCCGGCAACATCTCCTGAGAGCCACTTTGGTTCAGGGAAAACTCAAAACAGTTTACATCCAAGAGGAAAAATAAATAATAGATACTGGGAAACGTTATACAACTTGGAAAAGTGGATCTGAGAACTTTGATTTGCTTTAAATGCACATACATGAGTGACTGGCGTGTTCTCCAACAAAGAAATGTTGTCATTCGTTGATAAATATTCATTTAGTTATTGTTAGTCAATATCATCGCAATACTAAAATGCACGATTGTTTGTTGTTTTTTATGATATAGTTTGTTTATTGCAACATTTGTTTGCTTGTCTTACAGCTGTCAGAGGCAATGGTAAAAGCGCAGAAAAAAATTGAGGACATCAATTTGCAACTGTTAGAATGTAAAACAAGGTTGGTCTTCCTTAAAAAGAAGTCACATTGAGTAGGCTTATACATTTATTTCAGAAATATACCTATTAGCAAAACTGCCATACATGAAACCAAGTAACATTCCAGTATGATAAAATAATAATCCCCTGCAGAACATTACTGCCAATGAAATGTCTTGGGAAAAAGAAACTTTCAGTTGTTTGCTCTTATACGGTTTAGAAAATTCATGTAAAAGCTTTTTGGAGTGAGAAAGATTTCGTGCATGTTGCAATGTCATTTCAGGGCAGTCATTGAGCTATAGACAAAGACTACAGGAAGACTTGAACGAATTTCTGCTTCCAGAAACCAATGGTATCAGATCTGTTCAAGGAGCCATCAGTGTATTAAATAACTTGAGGGGCTGCATAAACCATGTCAATGTCATTTAAATAGACATCTTTGTCTTATTTCTTAACAGAGAGAGTAATGCAAAAGTTGCTGCAGATTCTGAAAGGGAAGATTTGAAGAGGCAGTTACAGACTATTGAATCATTGGCAAAGAAACAGAGTGATGAAATAAGTAGTTATAAGAAAGAGGTAAGATGTAACATGCCAAGGGTTTAAGTATCATTTCATGTGAAAATTTACGTAACTTTAGGTGAAGGATCTTTTTAATGATAACCAAAACCTCAGCTGTGATATTTCAATAAGCAGGATGTATACTCTTATTCTCATTAAGAGCTTCTGCCTGAGAGACCGGGGCAGACTTGGAAATGAAGGTCGGCCGATTTCGCTTAAAATTGGTACACAAAGTCGTTATGTGGACTTATGTAATATGTCAAAGTTTCAGGTTCAACGACCATTTTTTAGCCGAGTTCTGGATATCAGTCCCTCAGGGGTCCTCAGAGACTGATTTTTAGTGTAATTTTGGCCACTTTTTATTCTCTCTTTTAGCAACGTATAATTAGTTTCAGACAAAACCAAAACCATATTTGTAACGCCCTATCCTTAGGCTTCTATGGGTAAAAGCATTAGCTCACGAGAAGTTTTCGTTAGCCTGTGGCTGTGATCACAACTTAGTCCTATTTGAAGCATATGGGGAGTAACCGGACATGGCCTGTTTTTTAGACCGCATATTTTCCATGCCCATGTTTTATATCGTAAAGTCTTAGTATCCCTGCAAAGTTCAGCCCTTAGTTTAGTAATACCAAGAAAAAATACTAAGGTTGAGGCTTTTTTACTAAGAAAAAACTTACGAGAAGATGACTAACCAGGCCACTTCCGGTTTAAGCTTCAACAAAGCGTGTCTGTAAAAATCAGCCATTTGATTTCGATAAATACCATTTTTTCTTCTAAGTCGGGAATTAGAGACTGTGAAGTTAATTCTAACCGAAAAGGCTTGCCGTTAATCAGAAATTTTCATGTGACTTTTTTACGACCGATCAGATTTTGGTCCGGCAATGGTTACAAATTTTGTGGAAAAAGTCTTGAAAATTACGGATAATGGAGTTGCTGGACTTCTTTTCTGAAGAAAAACAACTTATCAGTCACTCTAAATGCAATCACAACGTCGCTCATGACACCACTTGAAAATCGCTTTGAACCTCGAATAAATTTCGAATATATTTATAGCTAATTGTAAAATTAAATGCAGTCTCACTATTCCAGTCTATACGGTTTAGAGGCACGCCCCTTTCTTATAATCCATTAAAAGTGAAGCAACATTAAAAACCTTAGCCCCAGCGATAAATTGATCGTGAGTGCATCGCTGCGAGTAATGAAAATTCAGGTTGGTTCATACCGTACGTGACGAGGTTACGACACGCCAACTCATTTGAAGTTTGCTGGCTATGATTGTCTTGGAATTCAGTTTTTTGCTCGTCTAGATTTGTCTCCTTGATACTGCAGAGAATCATCAGGTATAGACCTTGCATGAGAACCTAAAGAACGAATGGATATGCTACAGAATACTTATTCATACCCAGTCCCCTGGTGCAAACGGCCTAGGTATTATAAATTGGGGAAGTCCAAGACGGTCCGTTTTCCCCGCCAAGTCGCTGAACGTCTGACTAAATTACCAGAAAATTACTCATTGGCACACTTTCCCTTTCTCTATCGGGATTTTCCTTTTGCTGCTTTCTCAGTCCGTACAGATCCAGACTAAATCGGTGTACTGCATATATCCAAAGATAGGACAGGGGAGGAGTGGATTTTCCTTCAAAGACTACTGCTTATAGCACCCTAGCTGTAGAATTGCTGGCCCTTAACTCCGATTTCCATAAAAAAAGAAGTGATAATCCCCAGGACGACCAGTATGCTTGGTGTAGGTGATATGGTAAGTCGTCACAAAGTCCAGTGCCTCATGCCTGCTGGAGCTTAAATTGGTTATTGCTCTTCTTTTCTGAACAAGATGATAATCACCGGCTCCCATTTATACATCTGGGTGAAGAGAGACACTGTGGAAGAAAATTGCCTTTCCCAAGACGACATGACAACGCCCTAGTAACCAGGAGCGCTCGATCCGGAGTCCAGCCGCAACCATTAGGCCGCGACCGTGTTATGCGCTAGGCAGTTGTCAGTTTTGTATAGAATCCGAACGCGTTACTACGTTACATGTTTACTTCAGTCTGTCGTAAATTGATAAAATGCAACCGTGAAATGAATATATGGCCAGCACATGGACATCTTGCCTGCTGGATTGTTTATTTACAAGAAAAGAAACTACCTGCGATCAATTAATTAAACTTATTAAATCTATTCATTCTTTAAGTGAATTTGTTTCATTTGAGTGTGCTTGAAAGGCAGAGGAGCGAAAAAGTCTGGCTATTACAATTTAGTCTCCTCGAAAACTGAAAACATGATTATACAGTGTCCCGTTTGGAAAGAAGATGACATATGCGGGGCACGAGATAACAAGCCGCCAGAGGCTGCTGTGACTCTCCCGTTAGCGACCTTAGATCGAGATGTTACCCACCTGCTGGCCAAATTAAAGTGGGCACTGGTGGTAATAAACTGGCCACTTACCATAGAGTTGAAAATTTCCCCGAATGGAAGTTAAAGTGTGAATTAAAGAAGATTGCCCACGTCACCGCCAAAAATTCACTCGTTTGCGTGACCAGAGTGGGCCATGTCAGCACCCTTTTTGAAGAAATCAAAGAAGGTTACCGCTGACGTTTCAGATAGCATATTTCAGGCGTTCGGCATTGTAATACCTATTGCATCCATAAGCATCCAAGGTTAGAGTGACTGCATGCATGTTCATCAGACATAAATTTATTTTGCACGTTCAAAGATTTTTTTACACGCTTTAATGTCTTTAATTCGTTCCACTGGTTCAAGGATCGTTGTTCCATCATCATCTGCATACACATTTAAACAAAATATCTCTAACTGAAATTGTCTACCCAGTACTCGCCCACAATTCAATTTCTAACATTTTCGACGCCATATTGGATGTTGTTTCACTTGAAAAGTCGAAAGGGCTTGGAGATGAATTAAGTAGTTTCACATGCCCAATATTAAATCAGAGTAGAGACGCTTCGCGTGTCATGCTCAAACAATGTAATCTCCTGGCGAAAATAGGAAGTAATTTGGCCCTCTATTGTATCACGAGGCTTACTAATACTTGCAATTTCTATCGTAACGATGGTATTCTTATTTAGAGTCGATACCAAAGAGGAGCCTGGACGGAAGCTTGAAGGAAAGCACCTCTGAGTGCGTCACAATTAAGTCGGAAATTTCGGTACCGCTAGTCACACAAGGTATTTCTGATCTTCTGGCAGGGGGAAGGAGAAAAAAACTCACGACTTAAAATTCTAATCATGGTGAATAGTCAGCTATGAAGGCACGTGACGTTAGAATGTCATAAATTTCAAAACATCCGTCATATCGAACCCACCAGTCTGGATTTCATGACTATTTCATGAAATCAAAATATTGTTTCAGTTTGCCAGGTATAACAAAATTAAAAGAGAAGAGAAAGGGTACTAAAGGAATTAAAAGGTGCAAAAAAACTATGTTTGTCCCAAGAAACCTTGAAAACGTCAATAAAAAACAGAGAATTAGATGAGAAAAGTCAAACTTAGGGTAATTATGCCTGACAAAGCAAGGTTGCCATGGAAACAAGGCAGAGTCCCATAAATAAGGCTTTTTTTTCTCAGCTTTTCCCACCTAGCTTATACACTCAGTAAACAACTTGTTTCATTGTATTTTGATTACTTTTCTTGTTATCAACGTATAGGCCTGTTTTTTAGACCGCATATTTTCTATGCCCATTTTTTATATCATGAAGTCTTAGTATCCCTGCAAAGTTCAGCCCTTAGTTTAGTAATACCAAGAAAAAAATACTGAGGTTGAGGCTTTTTTACTACGAAACATTTTTAGAGAAGTTACCTACTACGCACTTCCTGTCAAACTCTTAATTACTTTTTAGGAGAGATTTTTAGACACCAGCTGCACAATTAACAAACAATCAATGATCCCAAAGTAAATTATTTAAAGGAAATATATATTTTCAAACCATAAACTAGAAACTTGCCTACTGACGGATTTGAAACTAAATTTTATGTAGCATTTGTACCATGTACCCGGGGGACTGGAAGGTGAGGGGAAACTTATGTCCGGTTACTCCCCATATGCTTCAAATAGGACTAAGTTGTGATCACAGCCACAGGCTAACGAAAACTTCTCGTGAGCTAATGTTTTTACCCATAGAAGCCTAAGGATAGGGCGTTACAAATATGGTTTTGGTTTTGTCTGAAATTAATTTTACATTGTTAAAAGAGAGAATGAAAAGTGGCCAAAATGACACTAAAAATCAGCCTCTGAGGACCCCTGAGGAGCTGATATCCAGAACTCGGCTAAAAATGGTCGTTGAACCTGAAACTTTGGCATATTACATAAGTCCACATAACGACTTTGTGTACCAATTTTAAGCGAAATCGGCCGACCTTCATTTCCAAGTCTGCCCCGGCCTCTCAGGGAGAAGCTCTTAAGATGCATCATGTTAGCCAGAATTAAGACCCTTAGTTACACACAGCCCTTCAAGTATGAAGTTTTACATTGTAAAACTTGTGCGGCTATTATCCTGTCATGTACAACGTCATATTTACTGCGCTATGTGTACTTTAAGACCTTCACAAGTTCCCTCAATTACTCAGTGTAAGGACGTTCAAACTAATTGTTTCTGCGCATCTTTACTGAGCACGCAAATTCACATGCCACGTCATGCATGAAAGCGCACGCTAAGTAATAAAATGAACAATGATATGGCAGATGGCCATTGCTATAGCTTTGCCTGGATTTAACGATCGTGGACTTTCGGTGACCCCTATTTTTCTGTTGATGGATCATTTTCTCTACCGAGAATTTTGAATTTTTTTTGTAAAATGCATCGAATTCTGTTCATTTTAGCTCTTCGTTTATCTGTGCGACGGTTTCAAATGCCTCCTGAAGGGTTAGGTTTTGTGAATTATTTACGCAACAGACCCACTTCTACAAGATCGTTTGCCTCCGTTGACTCACCTTCGATGTTTTTAACTCTAAATACCTTTAGACCATGCTGAATTACGTGCGCCAATTTTTCAAAATCAAGGTTGTTTTCCACAAGCTTTATCTCCGAAACGAAATCGGTGACCCCCAATTTTTTTTTTTTTTTGCATTTCTGACATAAGTAACTCATGATCTGACTGCGGTAAAAACTTGCTATTTCCTTTCTAGAATGAAATGCTTAAGACCAAACTAGCCAAGAAGGACAGTGAACTTGCTTCCAGTACCTTTCAATCTGTGAGTGGTGAGTAACAGGATTGTTCGTTAAAACATAACAGTCTGTTGATGCGAAAAATGTCGTTAGCGTGTATGTATTTACGTTGAAATCACAGAGACGTAAACCTTTGATGTCTTTACTTGAGGCTTAAAAGACCCTAGCACTAGTGGCATAAGAAGGCATAGAAAGCTGTTCTCAACTAGATCAACTAGGATTATAGTTTTATGATCTAGTTGAGAACAGCCTTCTATGCCTTCTTTTTGACCATTACCGTGTATACTTTAGGGATAAGACGAAACTAAGCATTGTCATTTACATTTACAAGAAATTCAAGAATTTACAGGAGTATGCATCAGAAAACAAATGATGAAATTTAACAGAGGAATCGTGAAATATATTGGGAGATGAATGTGAAAACAGAAAAAAGAAAAAACAAGTTATTCTTTCACACAATGACAAAATCTTATGACTGCGATTGAACACTGTTGTCGTAGTTGCATATTTACAGTAAGTACATGTGTTCCCATGGTAATGCAACAGCTCTGACAACAAGACAGAAGTAACATTCTAGTACCTTTTGACATTCATTTGGAAGGAATTGGCCACAACAGTGGTGATGTGAAAGAAAACGTACTTCAGAGTTTGTAGTTCAGCCACCGTGATATAATCGTGTTACAAAGGAGAGGAGTAAACAAAAAAGAGATATACATAGTTAAAGCAACATTGTTTAGTCCATCTCATACTGACATGAGTTCTTACTGTCAAATTGGCAACTCTTAACATCGTTGCAGCACAGAGCGGGCCTTTTTTTCAAGCATTTCTTGAACAAAATCACAGGAATAGCGACCGAGAGGGTCATTATCTCTGTTAACGGAAAAAAAGAAAATAGTGTTAGTCACTTCCATAGTAAACATTTTACTTGTTGATTCATCGTGACCAAGTTTCACATACATGTACATTTTAGCGCCTCAGCCGTATGTTGTCTAGGCTCGATTACCAGCCGCTGTTCGGGAAAGGAGCCCGCGCTCCTCGGCCCCCGAAGGAATTTAGACCGGACTCGTAAGAGCGGCGGAAATCGAGCCTATATGTCATCAAAATAGAAACTAAACACTCCAACTTGCATTTTGAACTGTGCACTCCTCTGTACTCTCATGAGTTTTGTGGCCCAAATCATGTGTCAAGCGGTCCACTCCATGGTACAAATAGCACTGAAGAGACAAGGGGCAGCGCATCTGACCCTGATTAACTGAACAACTTTGGTAGGGCCTGACGTTGAAGGTGTGGTGAGTAAGCTTAGAGAAACTGAGGACTTGTTAGAAGCCGTTGAAGCTGAAAAGGAAAGCGCAGAAGCACAGGTGAGATATAACGCATTCTGGAAATGATTACTTGTACCTTTTACATTGCGGTACAAAATTCTTCACTTCTAGAAACTCTCGTCTTATGAGGATGTTTTTATAAGAACATTGACGCAGACGCAGATATTTACCTAATACCTACATGTTCACAACATACCCAAGCTAGCAAGGGTTTTTTCTGCACTCGTTTTTACAACGAGCTCTGAATTAATACTCCAATAATTCACTCCTCATTAGCACGTAAAATTTATTCCTAAAATTTCTATAACCAAGATACTGTCTGCGTTTCTTTCATATATTATGCCAGCAGATAACACAGCTTCCCCTCGTCAATTTGAATTTGTTGTGCTTAAGTCCCCCAAAGATACGCTTACTGATAACACAAACACGTGGATACTCTATCGAGTCGCTTCTGTGTCTTTCTGAACTAAAATTAAAATTTATGTCGTTGTGACTTGATGGGAATCATTGTCCCTCAATAGCTCGTCAGATGTTCCTAATGCGGTGTGATTAAATTCCTGACAGTAACCCACGAAGGGCTATTGTTTAAAAAAAAACGTTTCCTTGACTTGATAAAAATCATTCCTCTTTCTAATGCTACTTTGTGTTTGGTTCTCACAGGTTGACTTTTTAAATTCTGTGATTGTGGATCTGCAAGTAAGATTTGTTTTATTGTGGGTTGTCAACTCTAATGTGGAAATACAGTTTTCGTTTTACTGCACTGATCCTGAACACCTGTCCATTTTAATGCCTTTTAGAGGAAAACAGAGGAACAGGAAAAGAGGATCGAGATGTTAATGATGGGAGACATTCCTGACAGAAACGGCACCATGTTTGATATGTGAGTATGCTGTATAACATTCAGTCTACAGTAGTATTCTTACTGCTAAGACGGCCTTGAAGTTCACGCGCTTTTATTGGGTCACTTCTCTCAGTCTGACACACGGGTGTGAATATACTTTTGAGATCCACTGGGTGATTGTTTTGCTATTCACTGCAGTCTTCAAGGGGTCTAAAAGGTTCAGACTTTGATTACAGGCTAATTACCACGGAGACGAAGAACATGTATGGAAACAAATATTACCGCAGTTCTTCAGAACCTCAACCACTGGCTTTGTTCTATAAGTATACTCGGGAAAGTCATTTGTGGAATTTTCGTTAACTAGGGGGAACTTAAAATCATTTCTGTGCTATACTGCGTTGACAACATTCTAAACATCAGCATAATAGAAACCAACTCTGCAAATGCAGAAAAGTTTTAATACGTCCTAGCACTTGAACAAAATAGTTTTGTACTGCAATAGGTACGATAAGTGAAATCATGCCGTATTGTAAATGCGGGTCAGTGCTTGAGGACTTACTAAACTTACTAAAATTCGTCTCCAATGAGGCTTACAAGCAATAACAAAGTTTTTCGTTACCAGCCGAACGCTGTTTTAGAAACTCAGGAAAAGTACAAAAATTCGCGGATAGCTTAATAACCGATTAAAACATAGCCTCTTGTTGTTCGTATAGGCGCAATTACACACAGCACGGTAAATGGCATTTCCCGTGGTAAATTTTCCCGCGGTACACCACACTTGGGGTTTAGTATACCGTGGTTCCAGCGGTTACACGCGAATAGCGATTTCCCAAGGTTAAATAAATGTCAAATCTAAATGTCAGTGCTAAATCCTTGGGTGCTTCTTCTTTATCCAGATTTTCCGATTCTCTATTCTTCTTATTCTCCATTAATTGGGTTTGCTTGATAAATTTTGGGCGAAATTCACCAATCATTTCAAATAACTTGAACGATTCTCTGCCGCGACCCGTCTTTTTGCTGTTGTCAACAATCGCTTTGAATTTCTCGAATAGTGCTCGCCACTTCTCCTTTATTTGAGATAAACTTCTGGAACTTCCAATGCCAGCCGTTTTACAACGTTCAGTAAAAGTGTAAAAAATGTTCTCCCATACAGATTTTTTTCCGTTACTACTCTTGGAGTTCTTCAGATTTTCTTGGTGGTCTTTGTATGCAGAGTAAGGATCTTGACTTCGGTCGCTTCCCACCGTTTGTTTATACATTCTCTGAGCCAGAACCTGAAGAACCCGACGGACTTTCACTGCGAGAAGGACTTTCATCGTGACTAGTATATACATTAGGGCGAAACTGTTGACATTGCTGATAACCAGGATAGATATGTTCGTTAGTTTCTCGTGTCTGGTATCGCTGGCTAAAGAGAAATCCATTGTGCAAATCACCATGCATACTCGAATTTCTAATAAGAAAAAAAAATAATTTTGGTTATAGCCACTGTTAAAATAACCGGTCTAGTAAATAGGTAGAGAAATCAATTGAAATACACTACTCACAGCATTGCCCGAAATTCCGCCATATCCACAGTCTCAAAGTCACAGTTATTCATTCCGGCGCGAAGGAGTTTGTCGCGACTGAAAGTTGCAAAGAAACTTTGCGGTTACGTGTTCCTGTCAAACGTAGTATCGTGATTGGCTCTTGTACCTTGGGCATCCAAAAACCATTGCAACTTACCACGCTAAATGTCATGGGCGTTTCGTGTGATCTTTTGACGTATCCATGGATACTAAACACGGGAAATTTACCTCGGGAAACGTCGGTCACCATACTGAATACAGTTTCCCGTGGTAAAAGGGCAGTTTACCACGGTAAAAGTGCCCCGTGTAACCGCACCTTATGCTTTTCCTGTTGCAATTTCATTGTTTTGTCTCTCGCGTGGTAAATCTTTCACCCACAGAAAATCTACATTGAAACAACCTATACAGCCATTAAAAGTAATGTTCAATTAGCGCAAACTAACAAACGCGCAATTCGTTAAACGTTTTATGATTAAAAACATATTTTAGTAAGTTTAGACTAAACGAAGAGCAGTTATTAAAACATTTACTGACTGAGTTAACGTTGTCTGCAGATCTGATGATGATGAGCCGGCGAGAACCGGTATAAAGCAGCGGTTGTTCTGTGATATCTGTGATGTATTTGATCAACATGATACGGATGACTGCCCGACCCAGTCTTCAGGAGCACTCGACAACCAAGGAACTCAGTACCATGGCAACAGAAATGAAGATAGACCATATTGTGACATCTGTGAAGGTACAATGGCTGTTTTTCTCCATTCAACAGGCAACGTTTGCTTGATAGTTGTTAAGATGTTTGTCTTTGCACTCATCGATAGCAAGTAGGGGATGTGAATCAGGAAACTTTGTTTAGAGGACGAGAAGCTATTGTTTGGAAACACGGCTGAGGGAAAATCACTTATTATACGTTTGTTGATTTTTGGTAGTTTGACTGTGAAGAAATTCAGAAATGATGAAGTGAAAGTTAATCTAAACATTGACAGATAGTTGTAGAATCTACTTTGTAATAATGTTGTGCTGTTATCTCTTTCAGTGTTTGGACATTGGACTCAAGAATGCGATGATGAAGAGGTTACCTTTTTTATATTTATTTGTTCTCTGAAAGGAAAATGAGCAGAAAGCAAAGGAAACCTGACTTTGAATAACGCCATTAGTACTAAGTCCGAAGAATGTTGCGGTGTCTCAATTATCTGGAGTAAAGTATTCAAAGTACGCAAAATATTTTGCCCCCGTCAGAAATTGTCCTTGTCCACAGGATACATGATTTGGGCTTACTTGACGAAATGTTAACAATGTGACAGGATAAGTGGAGGCCGCTGTTCTCCTTCAAGGCTATTTCGTTCCTGTTTTTGATTTGGAAAGAACGTCACTTTTTTTTCAGTGTAATCAGTCATTGAAGATTGATTATCGGAAAGCTAGTCCATGAATCAAGCAGCTTGGTCAGGTTAACAGTGAGAAACTCAAAATTTTTTGGTGTTTTAAAGTGCCACTATGATGAAATTTTCGATATCCATTTCTTTACATTTTCGTACACATTAGGTCTTTCCTAGATATCTTGCCAAATTTCAATTTTCTACGAACATTAAAACTCGTGGTTTTTGGACCTTAATTTCTGAGAATTTACGGCCGCGATTAATTTTCCTTGTTCGAAGTCTTGGTTGAAAATTTGAGAAAATGATGTCATTTTCTCAAAAATACCGAACGGGTTGAAATTATGATAACAATTAATGTAAAAAATTGCACGAATATATGAGCCAATGTTTTTGTTACTCTTTATGCGAATTGCTGTGCTAATTGTTATTATAATTTCAACCCGTGTGGTATTTTTGAGAAAATGACGTCATGATAAGTTAATAAAGATGGTGAATTTTAAGCTCGGTAATGAAATGTGAAGGTGAATTAATCAACATGACACGAGCGTGGGACAAAGAAAAATTCTGAGTCCCCGACAGGAGTCGAACCCATGACCTCCCGAACACCGGGCGGGCGCTCTAATATCTCTCTTAACTTATCACTACTCACGATGAATTCGATAGCGTTGATCCTAGCAGTATGCAGGACACCTGTCATACATGAACTCAGTTAAATGACCTTGCTCTCCATGAGTTCTCGTAGCTCAGTGGATAGAGCGCCCGCCCGGTGTATGGGAGGTCATGGGTTCGATTCCTGTCGGGGACTCAGAATGTTTCTTTGTCCCACGCTCGTGTCATGTTGATCAATTCACCTTCACAAAATGACGTCATTTTCTCAAATTCTCAACCAAGACTTGGAACAAGGAAAATTAATGGCGGCCGTAAATTCTCGGAAATAAAGGTCCAAACGACATGAGTTCTAATGTTCGTAATAGATTGAAATTTGGCAAGAAATCTAGGAAACACCTACTGTGTGCGAAAATGTAAAAAAATGGGTATGGAGAATTTGATCATAGTGACACTTTAAGGGCCCATTAACCGATCTTTTCGAACCGTTGCTAAGGAAAATTTATTATCATATAACCTCATCATTTTTAGTTAGTTCAGAGTTATTTCATGTGTTTTTCATGATCAGTAACACTAGTGATGACGTCATCAGGCCACGCCCATGGTCATGTGACTGATACTGAAAAAATGCAAAGGCTCCCAGGCAAATTACTTTATCGGGATTTTTTTTCATTGATTCAATATTTTAATTTAAATCCTCGTTACGCTATGCATAGATTTTGTTTCATTTCTAAAAGGTCAGATTTTGAGAGTATTTCAAAATATTGAAAAATTCGTAATTTTCTGAAAAAGGCACGATTTCGAAAAAGGAATGCATAGCTAGGTTTCCAACGTTGGCTTTAATCTAAATTCGTCGAAAAAGGCTGGAGTTAATGAAAAACCGCATTTCCTTTAGCATTTAAAGAAACCGGAAGTGCGGCCCGTATCTATTGGAAGTTACCTTATCAGCGCGTGCGCAATTTGCACTATCAGCGCACTTCGGTAAGATCAATCAAAGCCACGTGGAGTTAGTTTTCCTCTTTCTGTTGCTCTTGTTTTTCTCTCTTTCTCTTATTTTGTCTTTGTTTGCACCTTTTTTACTTTGCATTTTGTGAAAAAAAAAAGAAACATCTAAAGTGTAAGCGAATTTGCAAGTTATTGAGTTGTTTTTATTTTCCGCGCTCAGGCTGACGTGAGTGACCGGAAGTGAAATTTCATCTCCTTAGCAACGCGCGCTAGCGCGCGCATAAATCGGTTAATGGGCCCTTAAACCAAATCGAGAATAGTTTTTCTTCCGAGGGCAACGCATTCGTGATCCTATTCTGTCAGCGCTAACAGACATTCAGCTGTGGTGCTTGCTGATCATAAAACAAATGATGACTTACGGTAATGAACTGCTAGCCGCCAACCCCAGTATTTAATACTTGGCAAGCACATGTGCAAAAATTAAGTAACTGCTCTTTTTTTATTATTTCAGACCTTTTAAGATAAAGGCGTATTTGAGAGGACGAAATCCGGTGGTTGATTGTTGCTGGAAGACGATAAAAAACTCAGGACCGTAGATTATATTTTAGTCAACTTAAATATTGTATGGGAACTTAATTTTTAAGGTCAGAAAACTGGTGTTTTCTACGAAAGCAACCTCCCCCCCCCCCCCCCCCAAAGAAAAAAAACATTCATTAGCCACACTTATTTCAAAACTCCTGTTTGTCCGATGTTTTGTCCTAGTTTCTCTTGAGGATTTTGTTGCGATGTATTTTGCATCGCCAAATGCGGTCTGTCGTAAGTTAGTTACTTTTCATTTAACATGTATTCCTATTGTATTAGCATGAGAACGAAATGTCCATTTGTAGGACTAAGAGATTAACTTCTGGGCTTCCAGGTTGTTTAGAAATCTCATAACGTTGAGAAAGTGCCTCTGTGTGGGAGAATATTGTAGTATGCAACCAAATTATTTAATTAGTTCGAACTGGCTTTATACTGCTATGGAACTGCTGTATAGCGCTTGCAATATTGACATTTTCTTCCAGCGTTAATGGTTTTTTCTTCGCCTTTCTCGGGAAAGTCCGGGAATGTTAAATAGAAACTCATTAGAGATTATTGGTTTCTGTTTTTGTACTGTCATAACCTTTCCCTGCTCGAAAAGCACTGTTATCTTATACATATTTGCACCATGAAATGTGCGAGTTCTGGCGGTTGGAACTTTTATACTTGTACCCTTAGACTGGAAACTCTGGGAAATATATGTTTGAGTTGTTCAAACCCTTTGTAAAATACGGTAGCATAATTGATCGGCTGTGGTCCATTTGCTTTTATGATGCGTCCATAAAAGTAACGTAATAAGTCGCATGTTTCATCTAAAACCTAATATGATCATGAACTCTATGGTTTAAATTCTACCTTCATACTTAAATGGTAGACCTCAGTCTATTATAACTTGAGATCAACTTGAGAAAAAGGTATTTAAAGGGGTAAACAGTAGCTCTTTATTTTCTGGGTGTGTATAAATAATGTTTATTAAAGCTGGCTGTGGGATTATACTGAAATAGAAATCAACAGTATCTGAACCGTTTTGCAACCATAAATGTAGAAAATAAAATATATAGCTCGTGAAGTTACCAAGATGGGATGTATTTTAGTTTTATTTCTTGGGCCATTCACCTGTTAAATGGGGAAATCAGCAACCCAGCCAGTTCAGTAGGGTGGGGCCACATTCACGAAGGACTTTGGTGGTCGCGTTTGTTCAGAGAAATCCCTGTCATGCGTAAGTTTTAAACCAAAAGAAAAAATATTATTTTAATTTATTCGTTCCTGGTTGTGGGCGGAGGCTGATCAAACGTTCGAGCGGTTTCGTGCAGAGGTTCCTTCTCTTCTGTCGCCCAGGAGAAGGAGATGGGAATTTCTCTCGCGTGGTAGGGTCGAGGGGAAACAAAAGTCACCTTGGGGCCAGTCATGAAGTGTTCTCTTATACCCCCCCAACTCAAACATAGGCACGCAAGGCGTGCAAGGGTTACTTTTTTTGTGAAGTGTCGGAGATAGGAGCATTCATGGAGCTGTTTACAGACATGATTTGGTTAATTTGACAAGTTTTTTGGTTGCCATGTACAGCAAGAAAGAAACTGGGAATTTATGATCTACATGCGATGTTACATTGGTCATGGTAAGATAGCTAAATAGTAAGCCATAAAATGTTTGACTGAACAAACTACAGTAATCTGACACGTCTCCAGATTAATGTAGACACCATCTTATTTTCTAACAGGCAATTTGATTCGTTCTTTGATACAACCCTCACTGTGATTGCTGTGACACGCGCACATGCATAACTCCCTCACTCACCGATCACAAAGGCCTTCCACCCCCAAGAGGAATTTTTGCTTAAAATTACTCAAGTTAATTAAGAGACCTTTTCGCATTTTATACGAGTCGTAAGGTTACCCTTTTTACTCAACACAACACTACTTCACCGAAAATAGAAAGAAAGAGAAAAAACCTCTGACACGTTGAAAGTCTGATTTAATTGAATTGCACTTTAACCTGGTGCCACGCATTCTTCAAAGAACATTTGAGCAATTTTCATACTTTTTACCTTTGAAAAGATCGGACTGAAATGAATGTCATCAAATAAAACTATTACGTAAAATACGGGCTCCTGATTTAAATAATTAAACTTAGAACAAAACACGATGAAGTCTATTTAATCAGTGAGCAAGATGTGAAGAAATTGATGAATTCACGCAGCGTTGTGTCTAGAATATAGCGAATTTTATTAGAATTTAGAATTTTAATTTCCCAAACAGAACAGCTGTGGAGCGAGGGTGTTTCACAGTTTCTAGATGCCATAATTCACTCTTCTCTATCGATAAAGATGCTCCGAAGCGAGTGTTTCTTTTTGTCACAAACTTGAAGAATACGCAAAGTTCTTAGTGAAAGGACTCGATGTTCATTCCGGTAGGTGCCCTCCATAAAAGCCTGGGTATAAAAGTCATGCATGATAGGATTCCAGTCAAATTCGAGGACCATTCATTCGACGGCAGTGGAGAACACTCCGACGTCCACACAAAATCAACATCGTGTTCGAAAGAACTGCCTTGGAAATTCGTGTAAAGTGCGCATGAGAAGAAAGAGACTGCTTTAGCCGTAAATGTAAAAACGTAAAAACCGTCCAGAAATGAAAGCTTCTCTTTTGTTTAATATCCTGGAAACAATAGCCGATAACTTGTCAGCTCTAATTGAATTTACTCCCATATAAAAAACAGAAGTGTTAAGTTACCATTTGTAACTAAAGATAGCAAACATCTCGTGGGAAAGAGTGGTGACGATTCGTCAGCTCTGAATTTACTCCCTTGTGAAAAACACCCGTTACCCTTTGTAACTAAAAACTAAAAATATCTCGTTATATTTGCATGCAACAAGAACAAAACAATCGTTACCTGCACTTACTATTGTAAACGCTAGAACTGTTTCAAATCTAAATAGTCTCGTCTCCTCTGAACATGTCCTAAGAACTAGAAGCGACGATTCGTGACCTCTAATTGAATTTACTCCTTGTAAAAAACAAAAGTATCAAGTTACCTTTGTAACTAAAAATGAAAATGTCTCGTTCCATTTGTATACTACTAACTCACGAACTGTTTCAAATCTCCAGGCTCATCTCGTTCATAACTAAAATCCTCAGCCTAACCCACAGAAAATGTCGAAGTAAGCCCAATATATGAATACTTCTTCCTCTTTTATAGAAGAATAAATATGGCCGTTCTGAACTTTATCGGGATCAAATCTTCTCACATACCATTTACCTTTACAACAAGAAATTTGACTGGCTGTTTACAGTATATCCAATCTGATTGGTGTGGTATACATACATACATACTTGGTGATGTACCACTTGATGATGCACCACTTGATGATGCACCCCTTGATGATGTCCCACTTGATGATTTACCTCTTGATGATGTACCACTTGATGATTTACCACTTGATGATGTACCACTTGATGATTTACCTCTTGATGATGTACCACTTGATGATTTACCTCTTGATGATGTACCACTTGATGATGTACCTCTTGATGATGTACCACTTCATGATGCACCACTTGATGATTTACCTCTTGATGATGTACCACTTGATGATTTTCCTCTTGATGATGTACCACTTGATGATTTACCACTTGATGATTTTCCTCTTGATGATGCACCACTTCATGATGTACCACTTGATGATGCACTACTTGATGATGTACCACTTGATGATTTACCTCTTGATGATGTACTACTTGGTGATAGCTTACTACTTGGTGATAGCGCATTACTTGGTGAAGGCGTACTACTTGGTGATGGCGTACTACTTGGTAATAGTGTATTACTTGGTGATAGCGTCCTACTTGGTGATAGCGTACTACTTGGCGATAGCGTATTACTTGGTGAAGGCGTACTACTTGGTGAAGGCGTACTACTTGGTGATGGCGTACTACTTGGTGATGGCGTACTACTTGGAGAAGGCGTACTACTTGGTGATGGCGTACTACTTGGTGATAGCGTACTACTTGGTGATGGCGCACTACTTGGTGATAGCGTACTACTTGGCGATAGCGTATTACTTGGTGAAGGCGTACTACTTGGTGAAGGCGTACTACTTGGTGATGGCGTACTACTTGGTGATGGCGTACTACTTGGTGATAGCGTACTACTTGGTGATGGCGTACTACCTGGTGATGGCGCACTACTTGGTGATGGCGGACTACTTGGTGATGGCGCACTACTTGGTGATCGCTTACTACTTTGTGATGGCGTACTACTTGGTGATGGAGTACTACTTGGTGATGGCGTTCTACTTGGTGATGGCGCTCTACTTGGTGATGGCGCACTACTTGGTGATGGCGCACTACTTGGTGATGGCGCACTACTTGGTGATGGCGCACTACTTGGTGATGGCGCACTACTTGGTGATGGCGCACTACTTGGTGATGGCGTACTACTTGGTGATGGCGTACTACTTGGTGATGGCGTACTACTTGGTGATGGCGCTCTACTTGGTGATGGCGCACTACTTGGTGATGGCGCACTACTTGGTGATGGCGTACTACTTGGTGATGGCGTACTACTTGGTGATGGCGTACTACTTGGTAATGGCGTACTACTTGGTGAAGGCGTACTACTTGGTGATGGCGCACTACTTGGTGATGGCGTACTACTTGGTGATGGTGTACTACTTGGTAATAGTGTATTACTTGGTGATAGCGTCCTACTTGGTGATAGCGTACTACTTGGCGATAGCGTATTACTTGGTGAAGGCGTACTACTTGGTGATGGCGCACCACTTGGTGATGGTGTACTACTTGGTGATGGCGCACTACTTGGTGATGGCGTACTACTTGGTGATGGCGTACTACTTGGTGATGGCGCACTACTTGGTGATGGCGTACTACTTGGTGATGGCGCACTACTTGGTGATGGCGCACTACTTGGTGATGGCGCACTACTTGGTGATGGCGCTCTACTTGGTGATGGCGCACTACTTGGTGATGGCGCACTACTTGGTGATGGCGTACTACTTGGTGATGGCGTACTACTTGGTGATGGCGTACTACTTGGTCATGGCGTTCTACTTGGTGATGGCGCACTACCTGCTGATGGCGCACTACTTGCTGATGGCGCACTACTTGCTGATGGCGCACTACTACACGGCAGTATTATCGAGTTTTTCATATGTGTTATGCCCAAACAAACAACCGCAAAGAGCACTAGAAAGCTGATTGGCTCCTAACGACCTCCCTAGGATGTTCTAATCTGACAGACACGGTGATTGGTTTCTAAGAATAGAGGATGTGAGCCTGTGATGTGCTAGAATGGTAATCGCTATGTTTTGGTTGTGGTGGACTTGCTCACCCGTGCAGCGAAAATGATACCCATTCACGGCAGGCAAAACTGTAGCCAGTGCTCTCATAAGGGACGTTTACTGTGGACGTGGCATCCCTGAGTCAATGTTGACAGACCGTGGCTGCGAATTTGACAACCAAGCCCTAAGCGCAATTGCCCGAGAATTCGGCATTGACAAGAAGCGTATCTCGGCTCTACATCCCCAAGCCAATAGAATCGTTGAGAGGAAAACAACAGACTGATGTGGAGATAACTGAGATTTAGAGATTCCTTTTGTGCAGTTTCACTACATGAATCACCACCACAGTGCCACTGGTTACTCGCCATTCTACCTGTCCTATGGCTATATCACCCTTGCACCACGATTGGTTCTTGCACCACCTGCCACATAGCGCCAGCAAACAGCCCATCAGTGGGCATCAACTCTGGCCTCGCCTCTCAAATTAGTGCATTCTGGAACTGTCACTCGTGACTTGCAAGCAAAGCAAAGGAGAGTTGTTAGATGTCCTCAGGAGCCAAGTCCACTTTATGTTGGGGACTCTGTTATGATGTACGCTCCCCCTCGACCTGGATACCCTACTAAGTTGCAGAGTTGCTGGTAGGGTCCCTACATAGTTGCTGGAAGGGTACCTACCCTATCTAACACGCTAAAAATTTCCAGAAAAGGATACTGCGACACCGTGATCAACTTCGTGTTCTTCATACATGCCCAAAAAGGTTACAACCCACTCACAGTGAGACCCCCACTGACCCTCCCTCCGTAGTCCCTGCTACTGTTTGTCCGGGAGCGACTGTTTCTGTGTCACTCCTATCCAGCCAAGTGAAGGACACTGCTAATCCTGAAGATACCGCTTCTGCCCTACACCAATCTGGCCAAGTGAAGGACAGTGTCATGCGGGAAGATACCCCTTCACAAAACACACAAACCAGAGCTTCTCTAGGCCCCCGGAATAACATTGCTCCACCAAGTGTACCTACTGCTCACTTAGAGAAAGGAAGTGTACCCGAATCGTGCCCAACGTTACCTTTGGAACTTCGTCGGGATGAGAGGTCTCGCAGGCTTCCCCAAAGATATGGAGACTGGGCACTGAACCCTTCGGATGATGACAGTGATGTTTACTTTACACAGTGACACATAGTTACCCTAAGCCCGTAATTGTTTTGTTAATTTTGGTTAGGAAACTGATATTTCTCAAGGGGGAAAGAGTGTGACAGTCCTGAGTGACGCGGCAATTACGTCACTCCCATGAGGGAGAGACTGAGTCCGAGATTGAGTCTTCTCGCGGAGAGCTTCGTGTGTCGAACTCTCTGTTAGTTATCTTAGGTTTTTGGCCCTTTAGTAACGTCTACACAGTGATCTTAGATTATAGCGTTCGCGGGTTCAGTAGCCTACGTCAGTGTAACGTACATAGCTGCCGCGTATGCGAGTCAAGGAGCGTGACAGCAGAGGTCGCGAAGACGGCGTTTGTGACAGCAGCGTTTACGAGAGCAGTGATCGTGACGGCAGTGTTGGCGAGTCCAGCGTATGTGACCACAGCTTTTCTGAAGACCAATGTTCACGAAAGCCGCGGTTGTGAGACCAGCGTACGTGAGAACAGTGTTTGTGACAGCATCGTTAGCGTGCAAAGTTGTCATAACGCCAGCGTTCCGTGTGTGAGGCCCTACACCTGACAGCGGGGTTTTCGAGAGCTTGCTGCGTTTAAAACTGCAGCGAGCTGAGTGCGGGACGCGACGGCAGCATGTGCCGGGGTTTGCTGCGCGCGTGAGTTCAGCGACCGTGACAGCAGGTTCGTGTTCCATGAGCGTGACTGCAGCGTTAGCGAGACCAGTGATCGTGACGGCAGCGTTGGCGAGTCCAATGAACATGTGGCAGTAGTGTTGAGACCAATCTTCGTGACAGCAGCCTCGACGAGTCTAGCATTCACAACAGCACGTGGGGGTCCAATGTTCGCCACAGCAGCGTGTCAGAGTTTAGCGGTGATACAAAACAACAGCGTTGGGGAGTCCAGTGTTCGCGATCACAAATTTCAGCGAGTCTGGCATCTGTCATGACAGCGCTACCATTGTGGTGGACAGAGCTCGAGACGGCACTTTAAGGCAGTCCGGCTTTCGGTACGGCAGCAGCATTTCCGTTGTTCTACATTCTGTACAGCAGTAATTTGGGAGAATAGTGCTCCTGACAGCAGCATGTGGGAGTCCAATGTTCGCGACAGCAGCGTTTACGGATTCGGTGTACGAGACGGCTGCGTTCTCGTATCCAGTGTTTAAAAAAGCAGTGTATGTAAACTCCCACAGAAGGTGTTTGCGAGTGCATGCAGTGCTCATACCTGCGGCGACTGCGAGACGTGACGGCAGCGTATGCTAGCACAGTGATCGAGATTGCAGTGGGTGTGCAAGTCCAGTGAACGTGACATTCAGTGTATGTGATAGCAGCGTACGTGACGGCAGTATTTGGGATGCCAGTGTTCGCGGAAGAAGCGTGTGTGTATTGTGTTCGTAACTGCGGCGTGTGCGAGTTCAGTAATCGTGTCGGCGGCGTTCATGTACCGTGTTCGAAACTGCGGCGTGTGCGAGACGTGACAGCAGCGTGTGCAGATACAGTGAACGAGGGAGCGGCGAGAGCGAGTTCGGTGATCGGGGCCAACGGCGTTCGTGTGCAGTGTACTTAACTGCAGCGCTTGCCAGTCCAGTGAGCGTGACAGCAGTGTTCGTGACGGCATCCTGTGGGATACTAGTGCTCGTGACAGCAGCGAGTGCGAGTTGGTAATCGTGGTAGCGGCGTTCATTTGCAGCGTTCGTGACTGCAGTGTTTGCGAGGCGTGACGGCAGCGTGCAAGTATAGTGATCGAGGTTGCCACATGTGCGAGTTTGGTGATCGTGGCAACAGCGTTCGTTCGTGCAGCATTTAGGAGACTACAGCGTTGGCGAGTCCAGCATCTGTCACAGCAGCATTTGGGCAGGGAGTCCAATGTTCGCCACAGCAGCGTTTGCGAATCCAGTGTACTTGAAAGCGATTTGGGATGCCTTTGTGCGTGACAGCCGGCAGCAATTGGGAGGCTGGTATTAAATCTGGTCTACATCAGGCGCACCCCATTACGTGGCTGAGGTTCTTGCGAGTGCAGTATTCGTAACTGCAGCGTTTGCGAGTCCCCTGTTCCTACCTTTAGTGTTCGTGAGACCGGCGATGTTCGTAACAGAAGCGTATGTGAAACCAGTGACAACAATTGGGAGTCCAGTGGTCGCTACAGCAGCGTTTGCGAGTCCAATGCATGTGATGGGAGCATTTGGGACGCCAGCATGCGTGACAGCCGGCAGCAGTTGGGAGGCTGGTATTAAATCTTGTCTGCATCAGGCGAGTGCGCCGTTCGTGACCGCAGCGATTGCAAACCCCATTATGTGGCTGAGGTATTTGCAAGTGCAGTATTCGTAAATGCAGCGTTTGCGAGTCCCCTGTTCCTACCAGTGGTGTTCGCGTGTCCAGCGAAGTTCGTAACAGAAGCGTGTTTGAAATCAGTGACAGCAATCGAGGGTCCAGTGGTCGCGAGTGTGGGTAAGTCGGTACCAGCGGCGACTACGTATCTGATGTCCGGGTGACAAAGACAGGGTTGCGAGGGCCGTGTACATTTGAGACAAGAGAGATACCAGCCGAGTCTTCGTAACACCAATCCTGAGTTCGAAACAGAAGCAACGGCAAAGCGAGTCTTTGGTAAGTGCAACATGGCGAGCGGAGTAGATATAGAATTAAGTTGGACATCGATCCTGCTCGATCTGGACGAGCGAAATGGTCGTGATGTTCGAAGATGCCATCGCGTAGGTGTACGCAAAGCTGAACAATCGAAACGGCGAGCGAACCGAGCGGAAATAGCAAAATGCGCAGGAAAACCCGGCGAACGACCGCTACGCGTATAGACCCAAACGTGGAGACGAACGTACCAGGCGAAACGCCCCACAACTGAGAGCGAGAGTGAGGTTGAATAGAGCCTAGGCCTGGACCTTCCTTCGCTAAACATTAACTTCTGTCAACGAACTTGACACCAATTAACGAAAACACTGTATCCCAGAGGTCTTCGTTTTCCCGTTCTGCCGGCCAAGGGTAACGAAGGCTCTGGGAACGAGATTGGTCGAACTTATGTCCGGCTACAAGGCAAACGGGCGTCACGTACGCTGCTATCACATACACTGAATGTCACGTTCACTGGACTTGCACACCCACTGCAATCTCGATCACTGTGCTAGCATACGCTGCCGTCACGTCTCGCAGTCGCCGCAGGTATGAGCACTGCATGCACTCGCAAACACCTTCTGTGGGAGTTTACATACACTGCTTTTTTAAACACTGGATACGAGAACGCACCAATTAACGAAAACACTGTATCCCAGAGGTCTTCGTTTTCCCGTTCCGCCGGCCAAGGGTAACGAAGGCTCTGGGAACGAGATTGGTCGAACTTATGTCCGGCTACAAGGCAAACGGGCGCTTACTAAGTACGCGTTTCTTAAATCTATCGTTTGACACATGATTGGTCAACGAACTTAATGTTCCCATGGGAATCGTTTTTACAGGCTTGAATTTTCCATTTCTTTTCCACTTTTTGGATAAATTAACCTTTCTCTATCGATCTGGCCCCGGTTGTTCGAAAGGTGGATAACAATATCCAAATAATTCACTATCCGGTGAATAAGTGTTACCAAAACAAACCACGCTATCCGCTATTCGCTGTATCCGGTGAATAGCGTGACCCACCCCTCGAACAACCCGGGTCTGATTGTTACGTACACGTTACGGGAAAAAAAAAAAACATAAGCTCCGTGACGGTGGAGTTAAATCCGTGACAGTGAAGTTAAACCTACAATCCCGGACAAAAGTGGGACAGCTGAGCTGGATCACGTATCCCCCATCCCCCCTAATCAATGTTGGAAAATGTCGCGTTGTTTCAACAAAACGGGAAAAATCACCTGATTATCAACATTGTAAGTAGGGGGAGGGGAGAACTTGCTTCGTGTCCTAACGTTTTTGACTGGGATTGTCTGAAAGAAATGTCACACCTCTCGTTGTAACAAAGGTTGGAGGAAGAGGGAGTTGTACCGTCTCGCGGGGTACAGCTAACCAGCGCTACCAAAAAGAAACAGCTTGCAACGACAAGTTTTACCTGACCTCAGCCCCTAAAGACGGTGGAGCGAAAAAAGGAGGGGCTGGGTGCAAGCATTCGTTGTGCACCCCAACTAACTGAACACTGGAACTCGATAAACCTTACCCGGGGTTAGCGAGAATTCTGATTTCACTTTTGTAACTTTCGGTTAAGTTTTCTGTTTTATTGTTTGCCGTTCAATTTTAAGTTTGAATAATCTAAAACTACACAAAACATAAGTGAAAAACATATTTATACTAGAAAAATTAATACGTCAGTTTACTTTTAATCCTGGGTTAGCGTAACCCGGCTTCCAAGATTCACAGCAATAAGTGAAACACGCGCCCGATAAAGTATAACTTAAAGCGTGAAAATAATTTTGTTCGATCTTTTTTGGTACTATAATATTTGAAGCATATCAGTTATACAGGATTTTTGTATCATCTACACTTCTGTCAACTTGAACAAAAAAAACAAGACCAGCATTCCCCAATACGGTCGAATAAACTAGCTCAATGAACTATTTACTTTTATGGCTCTTTTATAATTCTGCTGTAAATTAATGCGTGTGCAGAATTCTCTTTTTCAATTTGGGCCAGTTTTCCGTTTAATATAAATTGCAATACTTTTGCATGGCTGGCTGTTTTTGTTTATATATCTCACTTAGGGAAAATGTTTTCCTTTACTCGCCCCTGGCACTATTGTCCGTTCTCACTTTGTCGTCGCAGCAAATTCAAGGCGTGGGTTTAACTTTCTGCGCACACATTTGTTTGCTTTTTCCCATTACCAACGTCTTTGGAAATAGTGCAATATTACTACTTTCACTTCCTCATTCCGTGAATTTTGCCCCTTCAGTCGGAATCAGGTGGTTAGTGTGAACTCTTCAAGTGTTAACTTCACAGTCAGAACTATCCCATTTCCTTTGCTGCTAGGGAAACACGAGACGTCTGCAGCCCCAAAGAAAGGTGTCTGGTAGTGATTCTAGATCCCGCCCAATTGTCAAACTTGAAACAAACAGTTCAGTTGAAGCCAGCGAACAGGTTTGAACGATCACTTCGGTCATTAATTTACGTCGTGAATCTCTTGGCACTCTGTTCAGTGAAGGGACAGCATGAAAAAAGCCCTTTCATCAACTGTTTAACCGGGTCCGGTTTTAGGATTCCCTCGTGCTTAACTCGCAAGCAGTCGATGATTAAATTACCAGCTCGTATCCTTGTTACATTTTACCTTGATTGCTTCTTCTTGGCGTTCAAACAGAACGGAAGTGCTGACGCAGTACAGATGTTCTGCCATTTCGCGGCACCAATGTCTTTACGTCACAACGAACCAGCTTTTCTTCGTAATCATTGCACACCACCTTGTCGCGAATAGCAGATCACAATCCATTGGCGTAAGTTACGCTGTTGATGGATTAACTCCTCGATGAATGCTGTTCGAGAGTCCGTTTTTCAGTGCTTTATCCACTGCGATATCGGCCAACACAAGACTCCGTATGATAACATGTTGTTAACCCCAAGGTTTTGTCACAGCAAACATGACCAGAGCCAAGAATATTAGAAACAGAGACAGTGCCAAAGCCTTGTCACGTGGTTCGCCTTGGTAAGCTTCAGTCAGTACCCAGAACAGCTCCTCCTTGCATACATCTCTGTAACATATTCCACTCTGATCCGCAGTCCTGCGAGTAACAGGAACAACAAGCGTCAATTTAAAGCAAGGACTTTGTTTTTCTGAAGGCGCGGTTGCCTCATGGTTAGTGCGCTCCGGATCGAGCGGTCCGGGTTCGAGTCCTGGCCGCAGTTGTGTTGTGTTCTTGGGCCAGACATTTTACTCTAATAGTGCCTCTTTCCACTAAGCTACGTAAATGTTTACGGGTGAATTTAATGCTGGGTTAGACATAGACAGAGACAGATTTTTTAGGATAATTTTGTCTTACGAGGAAAGGCGCCATGAGGTTAACCCTATGTGAAGCACCAACGTGTGAGACAAGGCCACACCACAACACCGGAAACTCCGTGCCGTACTCCTTGCGATGAGAGTGTGAGTTCTTTAACGTCCCCTGCTAAACATGTAACACTGAAGATGAAGGAGACGGGGCCTACGGTTTATAGTCCTTATCCGAGAAGACTTAAACGTCTAACCATTTGCAGATGCTCATGTTATTAAAAAAGGCAGCACGTTCTCCTCAGTCATTTTAAGACCATGAGAGTTGGTCCGGGGAGGGTAGAAATACCTCTAGTCGCTTCATACCAGAGACAGCGGGAAGATAAGCGCCGTTCTGACGGGCCACTTGGCTCGTATAGAGTCTTTACCATTAACATTAACCGAACTCACCTTTTGACCCGCTGAGGCTTGACGGCGGGTACTTGAACGAAAACAACCGAGCTCGTGATCATAAAGTGCTGAAAACGAGGGGCATACTCCCTGGCTTCTGTGCCGTTCACATTGGAACTGGAGTTGTGTTTGGCTGGTGTTACAGATGAGTTGGTTATACTAAGGTTGATTGATGAACTGGCAGCTGTTGGAGTGATGGCTGAGGGACTGGGTACCACCTGTGTAAAGCTTGTGTCATTTCCAGAAAGAGAGCAACTCAGGCCGTAACCGCTGACACACTTGAACTGCCAGGTGCTATACCGGTAGCTGGTATGAGTTAACAATAATATGCAAGTTTCTTAAAATAAATTATAGAAAGTCGACCTCTACCAACAACTGATTGGCTGATACATTCCGTTATAATCAAGAGATAGAAATGACATGTGTCTTTAAATCAGCTAATGCAAACGTAGAGGCGGTTTGGGAGAGTTCGAAATTTATTGTAATCTGGAGCCACAAGTGAGAGTTTACTTGATGAGTACATGAAGTTTACAATCAGTAATATCGTCACCAACAGTGCACCGGTTACGTCATAACTGCGCCTAGTTCAGATCATCATAACGACCACAGCGAATTGAAGCACAAGTTATATGATCAGAACTTCATAGTGACCAATCAACACGTTTGAAGGTTGAGTTAACAAAGTTAAGAAATTAGTTTTGACTCAATCTATACGAAGTGAAAGATAACTTGTCTTCAAACAGAACCGGCCGCTAATTATTCACAAAATTATGCGCGGTAAGGTTGCCTTGTATAATAATAGAGTTTTAATATAATTTCCAGAGGTGAATATAAGAATTGGACATTTTGATTTGTCGAAAAAGCTCATCATATGACGCTATATTCACCCCGCTAGAGCTTGGTTACTAAGCTCGTCATCTTTGCCATCCCGGCAAGTAAACATGGCAGACAGTTGCTGAATTTAGTTTTCATTTATTCCAAAGACATCACTCCAAGCCAGGATATTTGAAAGGGTGGAGAATTTTCAAAATGACTGCTGTCGCCCTTGGACCAAAAATCTTTTCAAGAACTCGTATTCAACGCTTTTAAGAATCGTAAATGAAGTGGTTGCGTCGATCGCTAGCAGGTCAGATCGATTGACCGAAATTTAGTTTTCTTCAAACTAAAGCTACTCATTTTTAGGCGGTGATGACAACTCTGAATGAAGCCAACAACGATAAAACAAAGGTACCGGATGAATTCTTACTTATTCCTAGTGTACCCAATTAATTTTAATTCGTATTCTTAACTGTACATTTTAAATTTCAATACATTGTAACGTAGTAGTGTCCCCAATTAGCTTCTGAAAGCTAAATACCTACCCTGACACTTAAATAAAGTTATTATTATTATTATTATTATTATTATTATTACTATTATTATTATTAATTTTTCGTGGTGTTTCGCTCGTTTCCTTTACTGCGGAACTCGATGAGTAAATTGATTGACAGTCGGAGTACATGTAAGCTTATTAGGGAGTTAAAGAAAACCACGACGACAACGACAACGGGAACGTCACTGAACAAAAGGTTTAATGAGCAGAACAATGGCTGTGCACGTGGTACATTTCTTTGCCGTCCTCTGCAAAACATCAACGTGAAATGACCGAATTCTGCCTTGTCTGGAGAACGTGAACGACAACGGCTAATTTTTGAAATTTATATTCCGTATTTAACACTGTGTTCCATATTCAGTTTCGAGGTAATTTTGACCGTGAGAAGCAAACTAAATGACTTTAGGGTATCGCGAGATTCGCAGGTAAAATATAAGTTCATTTTTTAACCGACGTTGTCCTCGGCGTCGCCGTCGTGGTTTCGTAAACTCCCTAATTATTAAAACTACGGCTGCATATATGCACACGAACAATTGCGTCTGTGCTTTTATGTTTTAGTCCGTTATTTTGTAGTCCTTGATATTCACCTCTGAATATTATACTTAAACAATTATTCGTCTCAGGCTCAGTGAAGATTGGTGAATATTCACCAATGTTCTCTTTGGCATTTAAAAGCTACGGGCATTCTACTTTCGGCAGTGATTACTGTGATTTTTACCTTATTTTTGTTCCCACTACTTCCATTTGAGGTACTCCTGCATATTGACCGGCTTCTGTGACAAGCATCTCAATTACCAGCCCGCTTGGGATTCCAGAGCACGTTCCTTGTTCTGAGGTTAAGCCTGAATTATTGCTTCGCGATTCACTAAAGAAAAGCAAATGAGGAGGCTTTTGAACTGTATGCTCTTGGTTTTATGTTTTTTGACTAGTAGTTGAAAAATATAAATCGTATCTAGATTCCAGGCATCTCTCCATGTCATAGATGTGTCTTCAATATTTAGCTCTTATTAACCGAGCAGGAGGTCTGTATGGGAGAACATTACCGGTCTTAGATGCCGGTCTAGATGGGAAAATCTAGACCGCTTTCAATATCGATTTCAGCCAATCAAATTCGTGAATTCGGTAGTTCCCAGTCCTTGTGAGACAGAGCCATATAATAACCTAAAATACTGATGTTGGACTTAGCGTCATTCTTGAAAAGTGTAACCGACTAGTATGTTAAATCAGGCACCTATTTCGATAAGGGCAAAGTCAATCTTACGTTGTTGTGTATCTTACATGGCTCGTCTTTGACATAGTTGCAGTCGTAGTGGGGGGACGTGAATTTAGACCACGAGCGCGCAAACTCGAATCATCACAGAAGCTGCCACACCGAAAAGGGAAGGTAGGTAGATAAAGTCTGTCTACGAGCCTACTGGTCCATGAGGCCGGAGCTTATCCCGGTTTCTGTAGCATGAAGCAACCAGGAATATTTCCACTCTCCCCTGGATGGGATGCTAGTCCATTGCAGTGCTACCTACAGCATTAAGTTCGCCGGTACCCAATTATACACCTGGGTGGAGAGAGGCCTTGTGAGAGTAAAGTGTCTTCCCCAAGAACACAACACTGTCCCCGGCGGCTGAAACCCGGACGGCTCGATCCAAAGTCCAGCACACTAACCATGAGGCCATGACGCCTTCCGTGCCATTAAGGGTAGGATAATTACAAAGGTACTAAAGCAATCAAAAACTCACCAAAATAAGATTTTTCAGGGGTCCTTATCAACGCTTCAAACAATGAGGGACAGACGTAATCTCACCTTATTACTGGAAGCCAATCGTCGGGAAAAGCCAGGTCAGCGTTCCCAGTGCGGCCGACATGCGTGGCTTGAACCAGACGAGCCTGATTGGTTGACACCATTTCCTGTAACGAGGAACAGTTGTTTATGTCATCTAATGATAATCTCAGCAAACAGCCTGAAAATGAATTCTCGCCATAAAGGACTGGGGTGAGAGTTGAGCTCGCGCACAAGCTGTCAGAGCCTGGTGACCAGAGTTGGATTTTTCCAGCTGTGACCTAAAGGAATTAAAAAACAAACATAGAGAGACTAAATTCAAAGAGAGAAATGATAAGCAGGGGAGTAACGTCTACGTCTAGTTATGCATTACAACCATCCAAAATCAAATAAGTTGTAACCTTCTCATGTTTCAGCAGGCAACAATAAACGTGTGTAGAAGCAATTCTCCTATTAACTTTCTTTTCTCGACCAATCAGAAGTGCGTATATTTTTTGGAGCTAAAGCCCTTTCCCCGCGCATAGATAAGTTTAATTTTTATACGGTAATAGAGCGCGTGTTGTTCCTGTTGCCAACTCTCCGCTGGTTGAGAGAGACCTTTGAGATACCAAAGTCTGCACAGGTACGTCATCAGTCGGCAATTAACTGTGTCGAATCTCATTGAGCGGGAGAGGAAGAGCGTTTACAGAGATCATGCTTCTGTTTGTATGATCATTCACAGGTAGTCACCTAAGTTAATTTGCACTAAAATCCCATGCCAATTGTCCTAAATTCCTTGACTTTCCTTGGAGAACAATTTTAATACAACAGAGGTGTCAATCTCTTTAAATTACACGCGGATAACAGCGGAAAACCACACGGACCTATGACCTCTAACGGCTCTACTCTGGTGAAATGTCCTCCTAAAAACACAGGATTATTGCTTAGCAAAATGTTCAAAGACCCCCCTATCGTACCATACA
Organism: Orbicella faveolata; assembly: GCF_042242905.1. Taxonomy (NCBI): domain Eukaryota; kingdom Metazoa; phylum Cnidaria; class Anthozoa; order Scleractinia; family Merulinidae; genus Orbicella; species Orbicella faveolata. The sequence goes on along the minus strand of NW_028301577.1, from coordinate 13,589,450 downwards.
AAAGGGGCAGATCCTTAAAGATATACTAGTTCGAGCAAAACTTTCAAAGCGGCTGTTACACGTGGATAGGAGTTGTGTAGGCCTGTCACCCCATAGTTATCATATACGCTGATTACAGCCGGAACATTCTGCGCAACTTGCTGGAATCACAAAAATCAAATCCTTCCAGAAAAATGCCGACCTTTCCAAATCCCGAAATATGTATCAATATTGCAAAACTGACGAAACTCGAGCGCAAAATATCTCATGCTATGCTTCAACAAAGATTGAAGGAAAGGAGCAACGAACTTACCTGTCCTGAATTGTTCTGCAGGCGACCCAACACTGGACGACCACGCACATAGCCTGGGTTCCCTGAACGCTGAAAAGGAGTCTGACTGGCACTAGACGAGTTTAGCGCTGACGAGTGAAGAAACTTCACAGAAAAACTCTGGCTGAGAGTGCTAATGAAGTTATTAGATGTGGCGAGGCCAGAATTGGCTTTGATTTCTGGAATTTCAACGTCTCCAAGCGTCACTTTCGCCTGTACCGCGTCTACTCGTCTTTCACGCCATTTAAATTCGTATTCGACTTTGACCACCACATTGGAGCAGATTCTTGTTGTTTTGTTAAAAACTGGCGCCGGTGGCAAAGTCTCACCGTCATCAAAATTGCATCTTGCCGGAGTTTTATTTTCCTGTGTGTTTCTTTCAAAAAATGATGAACTGTTAACAGAGTCTTGTGATTGAAGGCTTGCCTCGGAAACATATTCGGCAACATCGGCACAGTAATATTGTACCTCTGTGGTTGATATCTCGGGTATGCCGCCAACAGTGTCATTAAGTCTGCCCTCAGCTAGCACTGCCGGGGGCAATGGGCAGGCGGGTCGACTGAGTTTATTGGGCATTATATAGTTCAAAGCGCTCCAAGGTGACTCTGAATCACAAAAAGACTCTTCCAGCTCAAGGACACAACCAGAAGAGACGTCTTCCAGAAATCGTACGGCTGCATTCTGCAAACACAAGCCGTTGAAAAAAGACTGTGGTAGATTAAGAATGCCAAGTGTTGCTCTTGCATAGTTGACGTCTTCAGTATTCGCAGCAGTTTTGATCGTTGTCCCTGCAGAGTACAAGCCACCTGAAAAGCTCGTTTGTCGTTCCTCGCTCTCGATAAAAGCGAAAACTTCTCTCTTTTTCTTATCAGCCAGCGTATTGAACGAAGTAGCATCCTGCGCTAAAGGAGGGGAGGTGAGATTGTAGAAGTAGCCAATCACCGGGCTGTTGTTAATGGTAACACAGAGAAATGGTTGCCAGTCTCTAGAGTCAGGCCAGGAGGCTTGGCAGCTAAATTCGAAAAGCTTCTCTGACGTGGCGCCTCCAAAGAATCCTGGGATACAAGTGGAGGTCTCGTTTTCGAAGTCAGTACAATCCTAATAAACAACATGAAAGAACAATGCACCATTACTCAAGCAACCCAGATGGAAGGAGCTGCCGATACGTCAAACAAACCTTTAAGCCAGACAACTGTTTTAAGGCGACACATAAAGCGGACTTTCTTTTGAAAGAACCGGCCGGATATAACTTGATTGTAGAGACTGTCATTTCGTTGTAGTGTTTCCGGTTCACGGGGTTTCTTACAAAAATAGATCAATGTATTATGACATAGACTGTTTTTTGGTAATACCTCGTCACAACAACAGCCTGTGTCGCAGGAATTTTCCTTCAAGTCACACGGACAAGTCAAATCTACATCAGAGACCAGCGTGCTTTTCCTTGTTCCACCTACAAACAGATGTTTGAATGAATGCTTAACGATTACTATTTTCATTTATATCAACATCATTTACCGTGTTACGAGTTGTTCTACCATGTATCCGAGCTGGACCATCATCTAACTATTAAATGTATGAAGGTCTGTACACGACTGCTACACTCTTAGTTATCAGCTCTCAGCTATCAGATGCAATCTCAACCCATTTCTCAGCTGTCAGTAAAGGCGAGAAAAGAGGAGAAATCGTTTATTTAATTAATACAAGGTAAATTATTGTTTGATGGGGAGTTCCAGCTTTTCCCGAAGCACGCTTTTCTTCTCTAAAGTATGAAAACAGCAACATTTCTGAAGCCTATTGTGCTTCGTGGGCAGGCAGACATTAGGGAGCTTAAGCAAACGACGGCTTAATGAGCAGAACAATAGCTGTGCATGTGCGTTATAAATCTTTGTACATTTCTTTACCGTCCTCTACAAAACAAGAACGTGAAACGACCGAGTTCTGCGTAGTCTGAGAAACGCGAACAACGACGGTTAATTTTCACGTTTTTAGAGCCATTGGCGTACTCAACAGATCTAGACAACTGCGAATTTCGCTGGTAAAATATAGGCTGCGTTGCTTTGGGGTGATCTAGATCAGGATCAGTGTGACCTTGGATCACTGATGATCACTGATGATGTGATCTTGATCCGGATCACCCAAAGGAACGCACCCATAAATTCATTTTTGACTAGGCGTCGTCCTCGGCGTCGCCGTCGTCGTTACTTAAGCTCCCTAACAACACAAGAGGGTAAAGTACTCAGTGCCCAGCTCAGTTAAACGTAGTTTATCCCGGTTTCCCTATTATTTTACTTACTCGTTATACTACTCCAGTCTATAGGTTGAAGTTTACGGAGTTCAACCCAAGTGAACGCCACCGCTGACTCGTTGGCGTACCGAAGGCTCAATCCCGTATCTTGACCGCAACACGTGACTCGCACCAGGCTCTGTGTGCGCCATGCAGGACTTCCAGACAGCGTCAAGCTTATTGTCTGGAATAACTCATCTTTCTAAAGAGTGAAACAAATTTCCAAATGACATGTTTTAATTCTTTAACATTTCCTTTTTCTGTGGCTGTTTTGAGGTGTTCAGATATTCAGATTTTAAGAAGAGAACAATTTCTTTTCAACAATATGTATATTTCAGCAATTTTGAAAAAAAGGAAATTGTACATTTATTGCGCTACAGTCAAGGAAATTCAAGCCGAGGGCTATTTAAGTTCAAACTAAGTTCTTACGCTTCTGAAGATGCGTGTTGTAACACACGAAACGTCAAGTTGAATATACCATGTGTAATCTATTTGTTATGTTTGTTACCCCTGTTTGTTTTCTCTTTCTCCTGAAATTGAAATGGCCGAAAAACAAGAATGTTTATGAAGTTATTACAACTTATGACAACCTGGCTGGGAAAATTTGAGTTAAATAAAGGTGGGTTACTTTTCATACCCTGTCAACTATAGATCCCAGACGTCTGTTCAAATTACTATTGATCCCAGAGTCTGCTGAAATGGCCTTTTTTCAGTCCATTGCACGCACCGTTGGTTTCATTCACGGATTCAAAAAAGTGATCACGTGATGACGAATTTTATGATCGTGTGATGAGTGGTGAATCTCCTGCTGTCAGGAAAGGTGCTTCTTAGTTTGCTTGCAAGTTTGTTGAGTTTCGCACTTTCTAATAAGATACAGTAAGAGAAGCAGAGAAGAGTTCGAACGATGTAAAATCCATCGCATGGATAAGATTTGTCTCAAACTTGATACTTGTGAGGAATTTGCAACAGCTGTGCTGCAGACTGTAGCCAAGAGATGTTTGTCATCAAGTGATCACTTTTTTTAATCACGTGAATGAAACCAACCGTGCGTAAAACGGCCTAAAAAAGCCATTATGCACATTCACTGATGGTAAGACTGCTAAGTTCACTGAAAGCGAAAAGCTCAGTTTAAATGGCAGCTATCAAATTGTATTTGAAAGCGTATTATAGAATACTTCTTCACATTACTGAAGAACACTTGGTCAAATAGAAATGCTCTTTTTTGGGAGCAAAACATCTATCTTGATTCTGCGAAGACACGTGTTCAGCCAAGGGAAGATTTTTGGAGCAATCAGAGTATTTGCTGGGTAATGAAGGTTTCATCTTTCTGGGTGGTGGCACGACAGTGTAGGGGAACGGTCTGTAAGAGTGTTAAGGATCTGCATGTATCATGTTCTACTTTTGTTATCTACGGTCAACAAACCTGGAACTGTATGTCTTTCTTGTCGAGCTTAATCTCCACAGTAGTATTAGTAAATGCAACTTGGTCTCTCGGGGAACCGAGGCAAAGCTCCGAGGTATTATCCAGTTGAGCCCCAGGGGGAACAGTATCCAGTGAACACGTGATGTCTACAGTGTTCTCAGCTAGTTCGTCTAGAACCAGGACCGCGCTAAAACTACCGCTAGGTACCCGGATGAAACCAGCTGGAGGGAGAATCCGTAACGGGGCAACATCCATAGCAAATGTAACAGGAGGCCCTGTGAGGGAGGGAACAGTTACAACAGCAAATAACATTAATGTACAGTGATATTCACGGATGCGCAGCAAATAACAGGTCAACAAGTGACTTTCCACTTTAATTGGCTTCATCAACTCATAGTTTTGAATTTGTTTTAAAGTATTTAGCTCTTATTAACCGAGCAGGAGGTCTGTATGGGAGAATCTTGACCGAGGTCGGGAGTACAGACCGAACGCAGTGAGGTCTGTACACACGACCGAGGTCAAGATTCTCCCATACAGATCGACTAAGCTCGGTTAATAAAATGTTTATTATATGGCAAACAAGAGAAAATTAATTTGTTTAATGTAACTGGTTTGTACTAGCTGACATTTTACTTGCGAACGGCGATGGGCTGAACTTAATTCTGCCGAACTCGTCCTTTACTTTTTTCCCTCATCAGGCTTCGCACTTCCATAATATGGATATTTTCTGGAACTAATATTTTGGAAGAAAATAGTCAATATTTTTGTATTTAGTTTGCAACTTTTTCACGGCAAAATGTAATCGGTCAAGATGCCCGTCTAGATGGGAAAATCTAGACCGCGGTCAATATCGACCTCAGCCAATCAAATTCGTGAATTCGGTAGTTCCCAGTCCTTGTGAGACACAGCCATGTAATAATAATCAGTATTACCAGGAATCATAATCCAAAATTAAAAATTACCTTTCTTTCTGAGGTTTTCGCCTCATCAGATTTAAGACCCTCTAAGGACTTGACGTCTTACAACGTTTTAGCTCGAAAGGGTTCTTCGTTTTGTAATAAAGCACGTTTGAATTTCCAAGCTTTTGTGTTGCATAACATTAAAGTGGGTCAAAACATGACTTAACTGAACAGTTCTTGCACTAGTAGAGTACAGAGTAATAACTTTTTGTTTCAATAGCAAAACTCAAAGACAGATGTTTCTGTTAATTAAGGGGCACCAACATGGCGTCTCCAGACAAAGCTCTTTAAATCTGGGTAAAACACTTTCCCACATAACGCGCGAATGAAAAACCGCACAGACATAAATTTTAGCGAGGTTGATTATGTATCAATCATCTATCACATCCCAGATTCTTGACTTTATTTTTTTTAATGGTTACGACTCTTATTTTCGATGAAAATCATAAATAGAGGAAATCACCGAGTTTGTATCCAATCTACTTTAGCCACAGGACTACCAAGCTCCTTGGGATCCGTGAACATTTTAAATATTTTTCACTCAGTGGCGTAACACAGTGTAAATATAAGAGTTTGTATGGGAATGAAACCAGCGTTTACAGTAGTTCGAAATATGGCCAAGAAATTATACCCTTCTATGTGCCCCTTGCCGTTTACGTGACGTTTTGAGGCCGTTTCAAAGCGATTATACAGCAAGTTTTAGTTTCACTGTTTTCCTCTCTTCGTTGAGAAGAAAACAGTGTAATACAAATGTTCACGGCTCGCGAGGAGCTTGGGAGACCTGTGCTTTGGCGTGAGTATTCCCGTCGTTGAGAAATACATGTAGGAGGAAATAACACTGCGACTCAGAGGTTTCTATGGATTGGATGTTCCATTACACGCATTCCAGTGCAGCTGACCCGGAAAGACGGCACGCTCGTCAGGAATTTTGAAAGAACCACTAAAAGGAACCAGAATTTCGTTTTGTGGGTGTGCCTTAAATTTATTTTTACCCCAAAGAGGAACGACTTCTAAGGCAATACATCAACTGACAGTGATATTACTTTTGGCTCGCTGTGGATATCACGATTATTTAAGTGTTACCCCAATTGCCACCCATCGCTAATTTGTACTCTTTGATGACTACCAGCAGTACCCCCATCATTTTTATAGGAGCCCACCTTCCCCCCCCCCCCCCCCGCCACCGAGACAGCTTGGTGCTCTAAATTTAATAAGTAAAATCACGAAGCTGTGATGCTTTACAGTAATGCAACGGTTTGTTTGATCTTACCTGAATATTGCTCAGATAAACACAGAATAAGGACAAATTCAAACAGCAAGTTGGTTTGCAGCATCGGGATGTTTTAGTTCCCCGGGTTTAGTTCATAGTCAACGACGTTGAACACTTAAGGTTAACGTTTAAAATTAAGACAGATTTAAACAAGTCCACCACATTGCTTCTTTCACTACTTTCCTTTCCTCGGCTCAACTCCAGTTTTTAGTGGCAGAAATTTCTAATTCATCAAACGCTTTCGATATTTGACTCGCTCTATCGAACAAATACAACACCGAAAAACATGGACAAAGGTTAATCTATTGTCAGTGAGTACAACGAGACAAAAAGGAGTTAAAGTTTAGAGCAGCTTGAATGAAGTGAATTATGAACACCCCAATTTAAACAAACCAAACACAAATACTCTGACTTGTCCACAAGCCAGAGACACAAATATAATACTTCGCCTCTACTTCTATCTGTTATTCAAACAATTCTTTTAGTAATGCTTTTCAAAAAGCCTTTTCATGAATACAGAAGATTTAGACTCGTTAACGAGTCAGACAGGAATTTTAATCATTTTGATAGTAGTGAATGCAATAAAAGCACTAGCTATTGTATTTTCTCTGTCAACCGTTTCTCCTCAATCTAATTACGAAATGCCAATACCAGTCAAAATTATGCACATTCTGATAGTACTTTCATGAAATTATATGGGAACTGTTTTTGTTACCCAGCCGTGTATGTTTATTTAGCTTAGAAGGGAAAAACCAACAAGCCACAAAAAGGTCAGCTCCGATCACAAGATGCAGTTTCAGAGCGTGAATTCAAATGATAAATTAAATCATAAATAAAATCAAAAGACAAATTAATCAAAGTGTCATTTTGCCAGTTATATTTCATTCTTGCATAGCGCAAGGGTCCACGAAGAGAACAGGCGGTGTAAGAAAGTAAAGGGGTTGTCGCGATACGCCAGTGCAAGCGGTAATTAATCACGATAGACGGCGCGTATGAAGCGTCAGGACGAAGCGTTTATCTCGAATATGAAGGCACAGCGTTTATCATCCATTGTTCTTCAACCATTCCAATGGTCTTTTTGATATTTAAAGGAGAGAAAACATTTATTCTTGGTTTCAGTAATTTCAAGATAGCACTTTGGTTTGCACCTCATGGGCTACATATACAATGTACTTTGTTCACTCACACCCACCCTCAAGAGTTTTTTCCTTGCTTTGGTTTAGATTTTCTTCAGTTCTGTTCGGTAAAATGATCCAATACTTACAACACACAAAATTTGACTGAATAAAAGCTCTATGAAGAACAAATGAGGGGTTATGAAGACATTTAACTCTCTGTAGCGCAACTTGATTTTCGTCATAAAGATTATTCCAATGAAGTGGAATAGCGCAAAACATATATGAAACGAAACTCGAGATAACCATGAGGTAAAGCCGGAAAGGTAACATTAATTTTTTGTCTCTTGCCACTAAAGTCTCGAACAGCCAAGAAACTATATTGAAATATACATACCAAACAATTTGATTATAAGTTCGAGATTTCTATCACGCAAAGAAATCGAGAGCAAGTAATCTAATTGCTTAGTAAAAATCTACCAGTCGTTCAAAACTTTACCTAAATCCTCTTCACAGACACGCAAAGAAGCGGCGGTCATTTCGTTAACAAGAGTACACTGCTACGCCACTCACTATTTATCACAGAATAGATAGTGAGTAGCGTAGCCAATCACAGAACGGTATTCGTGATAGAACGGGAATTTAATTATCCATTTGCATCGAAATTTTCCTCCAAAACTTCGGAAGAACGAAAAAACGTCATTTCCTAGACGATCTCCAGCCACTGCACACTAATGGCTGATAGTGTTCAATGGCTCAGCCAATCAGATTACAGCATTTGCATTAGTATACTAGTAGAATTCTACTAATAGTGGATATAGAGTGTGGTTACCTGCAGAATTGTTGAACCAGTACTGAAGTCCACTCCTGTTAGGAGAGACACTTCTCCGCCGTCTCTTCTTAGCACCACCTCCTGCCACAGATGCAGATCCACTTACTGCCAGTGAACTGAACGCCGAGGCAGCTGTCACAGTAATCTGATTCACACTGCTTGTGACTTGATGACTTCTGCTTGGTGAGATCCGTGGGGTTGAGGAGGAGGAGGAGGAGGACACTGGTAGTGCTGTGACATTGGAGGACTGTGCTCTGCATATCACTTGCACAGGACTACCGACAGACACTATCTCATAAGGAACCTGCAATAAAGAAACAAATAAAAGACAGGCTGCTAAACCTATGCTGGGTGGGGATGGGAGGAAGAGGCACCCAAGGAAAAAAGTGACTGGGAGATCAGAGGGATTGGGGTATGAATTCTATTATATTTTGTTGGCAGGTTCTTTTGGGGGTTAACTTAAATATCAAGTTCTCACATCATACAGCTTATTTGACAAAAAACATTTTATATGTGAGGTAAAAAACAAAAAGTCTGTATACAAACCAAGTGGCTTATCAGGCCAGCCCTTATGTCTAGTTTCTGTAGCATGAAGTGACTAGGAGTATTTCTACTCCCCCCTGGATGGGATGCTATTAATCTGTCATTAAACTCAGCATTAAATTCATCCATACCCATTGATACACCTGGGTGGAGAGTGACACTGTGAGAGTAAGGAGTCTTGCCCAAGAACACAACACAATTCCTTGGCCAGGACTCAAACCAGAACTGCTTGATCTGGAGGTGAGTGCATTAACCATGAGTCCCATCTATGGGGCACCTCCTACTTATGGGAAGGAGGAAGGGGATACTAAATAAATTATCCTAGCTTTACTTGCTACTTTCGTTCAGTAGCCCTCCTGAGGATCAGGATTACAACTCTAAAAAGTGTGATAAATAATGTATAGGTCTAAAGTCAAGAACAAAATAATGGGATTTCCGAATCAAACAAACTTTGCCCGGGACTCCAAGCAACAATGGAACTATTCCTGATGACATTACAGTGTACAGTGTAGCTAGTCCAACTGAAGGCTAAACACTACGTGAAAATTTAGATAGATTATCAAATAATCTCATCAATACTCTGTGTTCATGGAAAGAGGGTACTCCATCCAAAAGGCATAAGATACAAAAGTGATGAGTCTCATTTAATTAAATACCTGAGCTGTAACAGCATCAACACCAACCCTTGTCTCTGTGAGTTTTAACTGTAGCACCCCTGATGTGTTTCCTATGAAGACCAAAAATTACACATTTCACACAATAACACAGGTGAAAAATCTTTATTCATGCTTGCCGTACTTCTGTCTATTCAACCTAGAGACACTAGTGGCTTGTACGAAACAATTTAATCTCTATCATGATGTGACTGACTTTCTTCACTATAGAGATGAACCACTTCTTTGGTGTCTTGCATGCATTCCACACAACTCATTGTCATATGTTTAAATTTGATTGGAAGCTTTGCAAATTTGCTTTTTTGAATCGGAAATTAAATGTCCTTTTATCTGTTAAGTCTTTATTATGGTGATTTGAGCATGGCTACATCAAGTAAATCAATGGTTTTCAAACAGATGGATATAAGCCGTTGAAACTCCTGCAGACAAATTATTTACACTTGGACGTCTCCAGTGTGATCTTAACTTTTCTCATCAACCAATTCCCATATGCCAAGACTCCCACTACATCCCCAACCCAGGGCAAAAAGCCTTAAAAACAAGACTTACTGGGTAAGAGAGGAACCGACTCATTAAAGACCCACTTAACAATTCACTTTTTCTCAATCTGAAAGCTGTAATCTGCTTACCAACTGACTCAACAACAGAACATTGAACATCTACAGGCAAATCTCTTATCCTCTCACTGTAGAATAAACAAAGTGTGATTTTAACTTTTTTATTAAAAAAGTTATATAGTCTTAGCTTGTGCCTATAAGACTTGGACTGAGGTAGATTGTCACTCACCCACTTGTACCAAACACTTGAATGTGCTGTTTTCCCAAAGTACATTCTTGTCCATTAGGGGCATGTTTCAATAGTTACATGACTGTACAACTCCAAGGGATTTGCTCACCCCCCAAAAAGTTCATTTTAGGTACTTTGGGGGTTGAATTAACACCAATGTTAATTTTGGACGATCAAGAAAGGTAATTTGGGGATCTCCTAAATTTTGAAATTTTTAGGTTGGTTACAAAAAAGCTAACAAACTGTGATAGCTAACTGTGCTTAAAATAAATTTTTCAACTACAGGGTATTATCATTTTCACCTGAATTGTACTTGAAAAGTTGATTTGGGAAGATACTTGTGAAGCAAAATAACATCTGGACATACATGAAGAGTTGGTGCTTTAGTTACACGTAATGACCTAAAACACAGGCAGAGTTATCATACATTATCAATCAAACAGGAGTAATCAGTGAAACCTTTTACTACCTAGTTGTATTGGGTGCATATCTATAAAACAAGAATGATCATCTCAATATAATAGGCTACATTTTTGCACTGGTCAGTTAATTAATAAACTCAACTCCAGTAGATGAATTTGATAAGAAATGACTAATTTGTGTTTGTATTTTAAACATGAAGTACATGAGTTAACCATGAGTTGAGAAAACTTAAATGACTAAAACACATACAATAACCACTTACTCCCTATCCAGGATAACATCAATATTAATATAAATTTATTATACATGTATTATATAATAAATTGTTATATTTTCTAGAGTGCCTCCATGAACACCATGTACTTTTACTAGTTAATAATTATGAGTTTACACTAAGCTGCCCCAACTCAAGCTGAATCCCCTTTAACTAAATTTTCATAAATGGATGACCAACAAAGAGTGAAATGTTGAATATTCTTAGTGACCATGAAGCTGCTATATGTCATTTACAAGATGATTGACTGGGAAAAAGGTCAGATCACCACAGGATTGTATTAAGTAAAGATGTTGAGTTAAATTACCAGTTCGTTTACTGAGTGTAAACCATGCTTGAAGCTAAGATATGGAAAAATCCAATAAGTTCTAGTGATATGTTTCAAACTCCACTACCGGTATAGGTGATTGAATGAACACGATTGTTATAACAAGGTTATGTCAGGAAAATTAAGAAATAATTTAGTATGTATCTTTAAGTTGTGGAGTCTAAAAAGATTGCTGGTTCCGTGACCTTTGCTTGCCCATCTATTCTGGTTGTAGATCAAGTCTGTCAACCCTGGTTTTCTCATTGAGTACATACTACCTTTTTTTGTCCAAGGCAAGAATTATTGTTTTGGATTGATTATTTTAACTTTGGTGCTCTCAAATTCTTTCTTTAATTGTGTAGCCTAATGAATATTCAACAGAAACAATTCAAAAACAACTCACTTCATAAACCTCAAACACTAAACAACAAAACAATCCCATGGTCTTATCTTAGTGCAAGCTGTGAAAGTTTTACCCAAGACTACCTTGCACACCTCGCTGTTCAACCGAGATTTATTCTCTATTATCTATATTATTCCTTGAATATCAACATCATTAACTCCTTATTCATGTGGGTCTGCTAGAATGCCTCCTTGGGTTTTGGCTTCTGTAACACTGTGGGGCAGTAAGGATGGAATACCACTTTGATTTATAAAACGCATTTAAATAACTTTTGAACCACTGGTAAAACAAATCAAAACATATTTTAAAACTTGCACCCTCATGTTGTCACTTAGTTGGACATGAGTAAGTAGATAAGAAAAAAATAATTACCCATTGTTTCCCTTTGATTCAGAAAATGTGAACTGTTCGCTGTTGCCATCACTCTGACCTGAGCACTGGATTGTAACAGCCCTACCAGCTGATGTGATTCTGTCAATGCATCATAAATATTTATTTTATTTGTTAGAAAACAACCCTAAGAAAATATGCAAGCTGACTGGTTAAAAATCGTGTTTCTATAACTTGATAGAAACACAGAACTACATGTAGCAAGAGCTGATGACGTAATGATGGCATGAGCAAAGGGAATTTACATTTTGATGATCAAATTAAACAAGCTGTTTTTCCTTTTTTCGTTGCGGTGTTTTCTAAAAGAAATAGAAAACATGTTCTCTGTGTTTCTATCGCAGTTATAGAAACACTCATGAAAGTTTGGGAGAACTCGAAAAAGTTGTGGAAACACTCGCCTGTGCCTTGTGTTCCCACAGCATTTCTCATTCTCCCAAACTTCCACTTGGGTTTCTATAACTTGATAGAAACACGGTACATGTTTTCTATTTCTTAAACATTAATCAAGAGAGTTACATGACTGTATGAACAGCTGATGCCAAGTCAAAAAAATGCCAGTACCATATGTGCACATTTGTATTGGAAAAGTGAAGAATTTGTAGCAAGATGCTTCTCTCACATTATGCTGACAAATCTCATTGAAACAGGCATATTTTACTCATTTCAGTTATTGACATTGATTGGTACATAATGTATTTCAGTAGCTTATAAATACATTGAGGTCCGTGCATGTTCTCACACCCAGGAACAGACTAGTGTGAACAAAGCAAAGGGCTACAAGTGCATATTGCAGAACAAACTGTATTATGAAAGTATCTCTAATAATTTTCATATTTAACATCATTCTTTGCACAGACAATACCTTACAACCCTGACAACAATGTCACCAATTTGGCCAGATGGGCATCTAGGCGTCCTGTGGACAGCCACTTATTAAAGAAAATTGTTTTATTTTTCACATGTTGTCTTATAAATTGTTCATTTGAGCAGTCCCTATAACATATTTTGGATGCCCACTTTTCAAATCCTGGCTAAAAGCCTGATTGTCACAAATGCCATACTCTGGTGATCCTATGTAAGAGACCACCCATAGTTAAAAGGGAGAACAATGGTCACCCTAGGGTGAGTAAGTTGGACACTGAATCAAGGAGTTGATGGAAAGTTCTAATCTATGATTTGCTGTAGTTAATATATACCTGAATGTAACATCCACCTGAGTTGTACCAACTGGGGCTGAGGTATTCCTAAACTCTACACTTGTTAGGCCAGGACCAGTTTCCAAAACACTGCAAACAATTGTGACCTGAAAGTAGTTTTGTTTTAATTTAGACAGGCAGTTAAAAAATAAGTACTCTAAAAATTAAGAGAACATTTTTTTTTATATTTAGAACATTCATGTTATGGAGTGACTCTTCAAGTTTTTAAGCCTCCTTCTATAATTTTACACCTCCACTGCTCCCCAAGATACACACATATGTAGTTATTCAAGATAATTTTTAAGTGGAAAAGCAGCATTATTTGACTAAGTTACATCAATTGTACAATTTGCATCTCTTACATAGCTCTAATGTACATCTATCTTGAACACCAGAAAACAGAGATCCTGGTACAATTCACAATTTCTCCTTAAACAAGTCCCCAGGGGTATAAGTGGGTTATGGCTAGCACGAGAATCTTAAGGCAACTTGTCCAAAACCTTACCAGGGATAAGGGATACATTATTAGCCTTTAGAAAATAGCCCAAATAAAATAGACATGCTGGCTGGTTAAAGGAGAAGGTCACTCCAAAAACCTTACTTTTTTTGTCTCTTGATCTGGGTGAGAACTACCTCAATGATCATGCTTGTCAGAAGTTTGTTTTGTCAGCAGCGAGTATAATTCGTGATGATATCAAAAGTATTGTGGCCAAGAACCATTTTGTTGTTGAACAAGAGATTGTTTACTTGCATTATATCGATTTTGATTTCATGGCTATTACAAGGCTAATTGAAATAGTACTGCTTGAGAAGGCAAATGCAGTAGGAATTTATGTACAGCAGCATTCAGAAAGGTCTAGAAACAGTAAATCTGAGTTTTGAGAAACTTCAGCCATGGCTCCAGGACCCAGCTTGGTGTGTGCAAATTTTGATGGTTGCAATGTTATGCTTGGTCAAAGGGGAGGGGTCATTAGCCAAATCAAGGAAGTTATCCCAACAGCTCTTGGAACTCACTGTGTTGCCTATAAACCTGAGCTGGCAGTCCTTGATACAAGCAAATCTTGCCCACAAATGTGTGGTTCCAGAAAAAATCCATACCCCCCCTGCACGGAGGGTCACGGAAATTCCGAGGGGTAGGGGTGTCTGACATAGGTAAATTTCCGAGGAGGGGGGCTACTCAAAGAGTTTTCTTTCCAGTGGGTGTGAAATGCAATTGAATGAACACTATTGTACTTTCCCAATCGATTCAGGTAACTAAACCAACAGAAATGTTCCATCCATTGAAATAAGCATTCAATTCTTGGTCATATACTTTCCATTTTTCTTCCGACGTAGTACGACAGACGGGAATCTTGAGCATCGTGTTTGTTGGACATGAAGTTGAACAAAATGCCGACGAAGAGGTGGAGCAATACATGAACAATGATGATATTTTATACTTTGAAGGTTGTGCTGTACTTAGCTTAACTGCAGCTCAGATGCTTTTTCCAGCATTGTTCTTTGTTTATTTTGTTTGATACTCGTATAAAATTATTCCCCGTTTCGGACTTGCCGTAACTAGGTTATCGCATATTTTCATTGTTATCCGTGTAGTTAATAGTTTGCTAAGTGAGCAAAGTCAATTCAAAGCCATTTGTCTTGACCTATATGTAACTGTGGACAGCGAGGAGCGTTGGAGCAGTAGCCGAGATTTCATTCAGTCATTTATAGAATGACTGAGTAATGCGTGTTTCACGTATGACATGTATGACAAATTAAAAAAAACTAAGGCATAAAATGATTTTACTATCATTTACAAACTACAGAGACAAAGCGTATGACTTAATTGATGTATTCATTTGGTGAAAGGAACAATAAAGCGGCATTTGAGAAACAGCTGTTTTGAAAAAATGTTGCATGACAACTTAACTGCGTGTGTAAAGTAATTCGACATGTTGTTTTGACCATGCATAAATTAAAACTTCAACTGGGTTATCTGAGCGAGCTTTATGTACGTTTTGAGATTCTTGACAGTATGAAAACACCTTTTAATGACGAAAAAGTCAGTGGCTATGCCATCTGGGAGTGAAGCACTTCTAAGTCAGTTGTTTATTAGTTCAAACACCGGTTCAAACATTCTAACATGACATGAAGGAATGCGCCGCGTCTGCAGTCTACCGTGAAAGAGTATGTCTTCATCTACAATGTAACTATAAACAGCTGCGGTTAAATTTTATTACAATTAATATTTCCGAGGGGTAGGGGGGCCTAAGTAGAAAAATCATGGAAATTCCAGGGGGTGGTGGGAGTACCGTGAAGCCCCCTGGAACAGAAAATCCTGGTGGGTGGGGGGTCATACTGAAAAAAACTCTCCATGGGGGGGGGGGGGGTATGGATATTATCTGGATCCACACAATGGCAAAATTTGAGAACACACTGAAGGGAATATTTAATTATCATCATTTCTCTCCTAAATGCCAAAGGGAATTAAAGGAAATCAACCATCTTTTTGAAACCAAACTTGCTCATTTCAGTGTAGTGAAACAGGTTGGATGGCTGGCAAGCAAGGAATGTGCTGTTTCTGCACTGAAAAGAAATCTGGCTACTGTGGTACTGCATGTTGAACATCGCCACACTGAGGGAACAAGGGCAGAAGATTCAAATCGAGCAAAAGGCTACCACATAGAGATCACATCAGTCAGCTTCATCAAGATGTTGTATTTTTGCTTTATTTCTTGCCAGTCATTGCAAGGCTTTCAAAAATTTTCCGGAAAGAAGAATTTCTTACTATATCTTTAAGATTCAAGATGTTGTTGAAAGAGCAGTCATTGAGCTGTCTGCCCTGAAACTTCATCCAGCAATGAACATGAAAGAATTTCAGGAAAACTCAATCTTAGTGAAAGAAAATTTGGAGACATAGAGCTGACTGGCAATCAGGAAAACTTTGTGAGTTACTGTGATGACCAAACCACAAGAGAACTCATTGAGAACACAATCCACTATACAGAACAAAAGCAGTGAAAAACATTTTTATAAAAGAAAAATGAATACTGCTGTTAACTTTTAAACCTGGGTTAGCGTTAACCGGCTTTCGAACAACCCGGCCCTAGTCTAGCAACTTGAAGGAGGAGCCACTGTCTCTAATGACAGTGTTTGACTTTCACAAATGGCCACTTGGGTCTCAAGAATTGGGAACATTTGGAAACGATGAAATAAAGGAACTTGTTTGTGAACACCTGGATCACTTCTTTCTGCCAGAGGAAAGGAAGCAATTCCTGCAGAGTGGATTTTGCTGAAGCTTTTTGTGCTTTCACTGAGAACAAATCCATTAGTGGATGTTTAGTCACTTGTGCTAAAGCAGAAGCCTTCAGCAATGAGTCACATTCTCAAGTTATTAGAGTACCTCTTGGTTGCAGGGTTGTTATCAGAAGCTGAGACCTGGGTACCAGCACCCATCTACTTTGAAAGGAATACCCAGCTTCTTTAAGTGTGTCAAGTACAAAATTGAAAAACAAAAAAGACACACCTCAACCTCCAATAAAAATGAATTATTCTTTGTGAGTTGAATATTACCTTTAAAAACCCTTTTTTGTCAATTACCTCGCATCTTTTTCTTTTGCGAGAAAAGTGCTTTTTGGCGGTTGCACTTTGCATTCATCGGGCCTTTCTTTTGTGAAATGCCTTTGCTGTTACATAACTCTTGCAGGTGACATGTTGCAGGGCATACTTTACAAAATTGTAAGAGGGTGGAAAGTGCTACTTCACTGGGAGTTAACTTGGTGAAGAAGTAGCTGAACTGAGCATGTGCAATGCAGCTAACAATTCTCACATTGAAAGCTGATGTTTGAATGACTTACACTGTTGCGTTTTCAAAAGAAAATTTATTTCAAGCATTGAAATGAATGGCGGTACTCAAAATTCAGAAGTGCATTAAATGGATGTTGATATTTTGTAAGTTTCAATTTTTTGGTCTGTGTGTGTGTATTTAAGCATAAGACTGTCTCACATAACAAATGTGTACTCACAGGGCTAGAGCTCTCAGGTTCTGGGCGAGTAAAGTAGCAATACCAGCTAGCTCACAGCCATAAAGACTTCAAAAACGTCTGCCTGCCCTATGTACTTGGAATTCCTGTCTATAGAATCCCCATTCCCTCAAGAATCCTGAGATGAAACCTGTGGTATGGGTATGGATATTTTCTGGACCAACCCAATACATTCTACAGTATTATCATTAGCTAAAAAGGGTAAAGCTTACTGGTTCGGAGTTCACTGCTTCTGTGAGATCAACTTGAATCTGTCCTTGCTCCTGATTCTCTGGCACACTCAGTATACCATCCTGGAATTCTACAAGGTTTATATTTACTTCCCCTAGAATTGGAAAGTAAGAAGAAAATGATAAAAAGACATCTTAACTTTACAATGTCCATAATTGTTTTCTTATGTAGCATAAAACAATAAAATTCTCTGTTTCAAAATTAAAGTTGTTAACATATTAAGTAGAATAAATTTATGCTATTATCATCTCAACTTTCCAAGGAGTATAATGCCTATTGGTATTATGCAAAGTGTTACAAAAGATTAAAATGAGATGTTTGCACTGGGTGCTGCATTCCTGTCGCCAGAGCTGCCTGTCCCTCCTAGCTGGACAGCCTGGTGAGACCATTCCATAAGCAAAAAGTGGTTCTGAAGACACACGATTTGATTAACAGGGATCCTTGAACTAAGTTTTTCATCCACAAATATGACTTGTGATTTACGCTATACATTTTTATTACGTAAATAAGTAATCTTACATCTAAGCTCAAGTATAATATGCCATTGGCTTGTTTTGTACATGCAAAATGTACAAACGTGATTGAAATATTAAGACAACCAGTTCACAAATCTGCCTTCTCATCCAAACGCCTCCCTTAGTTATTGCTTACTACTTCAGTTTCTCTTACGGTTTTAAGAAGCTACAGTTATGGGCTATAAGCTTAACTATTAAGAAAATCTCTCAGCTTACCTCCATTGGCTAACAATACGATATAATTGGACACAAAGGTAAATACCAGAATTAACGCCCTAGTTTTCATTATTTCGACTGTTACTGAACAAATTCTGACTTTACAGAGCAAAGAGTACATGCAAAGAGCACATGATTCCTAAAACTGTTGCCATCGCCATCTTGAAAACAACTCTCCAGGAAGTACGTCATGTATGGGGACATATCTTGTACCGAAATATATGTCTCGATGCTTACTTGAGGTGCTTTGCTTACTTGAGGTGCTTTCCTTGCTTGAGATGCTATGCTTACTTGAGGTGTTTTCCTTACTTCAGGTGCTTTGCTTACTTGAGATGGCTTTGCTTACTTGGGGTGCTTTGCTTACTAGAGCTGTTTTGCTTACTTGAGGTGCTTTGCTTACTTGAGATGCTTTCCTTATTTGAGTTGCTTGACGTACTGGAGGCGCTTTGCTTACTCGAGGTGCTTTGCTTATTTGACATGCTTTGCATACTTGAGGTGCTTTGCTTACTCGAGATGCTTTGCTTACTCAAGGTGCTTTGCTTACTTGAGATGCTTTCCTCACTTGAGTTGCTTTCTTTTCCTGAGGCACTTTGCTTACTTGAGCTGCTTTCCTCACTTGAGGTGCTTTCCTCACTTAAGGTGCTTTGCTTGCTTGAGATGCTTTGCCTACTTGAGGTGCTTTGCTTACTTGATATGCTTTCCTTACTTGAAGTACTTTGCTCACGTGAGGTGCTTTCCTCACTTGAGGTGCTTGCCTTACTTGAGGTATTTTGCTTACTTGAGGTGCTTTCCTCACTTGAGATGCTTTCCTCACTTAAGGTGCTTTGTTTACTTGAGGTGCTTTGCTCACTTGAGATGCTTTGCCTACTCGAGGTGCTTTGCTTACTTGATATGCTTTCCTTACTTGAGGTGCTTTGCTTACTTGAGGTACTTTGCTTACTTGGGGTGCTTTCCTCACTTGAGGTGCTTTCCTTACTTGAGGTGCTTTACTTACTTGAGGTACTTTCCTCACTTGAGGTGCTTAGTTTACTTGAGGTGCTTTGCTTACTTGAGATGCTTTCCTTATTTGAGTTGCTTGACGTACTGGAGGCGCTTTGCTTACTCGAGGTGCTTTGCTTATTTGACATGCTTTGCATACTTGAGGTGCTTTGCTTACTCGAGATGCTTTGCTTACTCAAGGTGCTTTGCTTACTTGAGATGCTTTCCTCACTTGAGTTGCTTTCTTTTCCTGAGGCACTTTGCTTACTTGAGCTGCTTTCCTCACTTGAGGTGCTTTCCTCACTTAAGGTGCTTTGCTTGCTTGAGATGCTTTGCCTACTTGAGGTGCTTTGCTTACTTGATATGCTTTCCTTACTTGAAGTACTTTGCTCACGTGAGGTGCTTTCCTCACTTGAGGTGCTTGCCTTACTTGAGGTATTTTGCTTACTTGAGGTGCTTTCCTCACTTGAGATGCTTTCCTCACTTAAGGTGCTTTGTTTACTTGAGGTGCTTTGCTCACTTGAGATGCTTTGCCTACTCGAGGTGCTTTGCTTACTTGATATGCTTTCCTTACTTGAGGTGCTTTGCTTACTTGAGGTACTTTGCTTACTTGGGGTGCTTTCCTCACTTGAGGTGCTTTCCTTACTTGAGGTGCTTTACTTACTTGAGGTACTTTCCTCACTTGAGGTGCTTAGTTTACTTGAGGTGCTTTGCTTACTTGAGGTGCTTTCCCTACTTGAGATGCTTGTCTTACTTGAGGTACTTTCCTCACTTGAGGTGCTTAGCTTACTTGAGGTGCTTTCCTCACTTGAGGTGCCTTCCCTACTTGAGATGCTTGTCTTACTTGAGCTGCTTGAGTTACTTGAGACGCTTGACTTCCTTGTGATGCTTGTCTTACTTGAGGTGCTTAACTTACTTGAGATTTTTGTCTTACTTGAGATGCTTGTCTTACTTGTGATGCTTGTCTTACTTGTGATGCTTGACTTACCTGAGATGCTTGACTTACCTGAGATGCTTGACTTACTTGAGGTGCTTGTCTCACTTGAGATACTTGTGTTACTTGAGGTGCTTGTCTTACTTGAGATGCTTCCCTAACCTGAGATGCTTGACTTACGTTAGGCGCTTGTGCAAAGCCCCAGAACACTTTGAAATCCATCATCAGTCAAAAAACCGAACAACATGTGTAACTTCTCGCTATCAGGAGTTTTCGGCTTTTTGAGAAAGTGGAGGAAATTTTTAATGGCATTCTGGTAAAGGAAGATGACTGAAAATCCCCAGTATTATTAAAACGATAGGCGCACATAAAAAAAAAATGGTTTATAAAACAATGCTGCTCTACGAAAAAATTAATAACGAGAAATCAAGAGGTGTTTTGTTGTATTTAACAAATTCAGAAGCTTTTCTTGAAGAACTTTGTAGTTTAATGATGCATCTCAAGTAAGCAAGCATCTCAAGTAGGCAAAGTACCTCAAGTAAGCAAAGCGCCTGAAGTAATCAAAGCACCTCAAGTAAGCAAAGCATCTCAAGTAAGCAAAGCACCTAAAGTAAGCAAAGCACCTGAAGTAATCAAAGCACCTCAAGTAAGCAAAGCATCTCAAGTAATCAAAGCACCTCAAGTAAGCAAAGCACCTCAAGTAAGCAAGCATCTCAAGTAAGTAAATCACCTAAAGTAAGGAAAGCACCTCAAGCAAGCAAAGCACCTCAAGTAAGGAAAGCACCTCAAGTAAGCAAAGCATCTCAAGTAGGCAAAGTACCTCAAGTGAGCAAAGCGCCTGAAGTAATCAAAGCACCTCAAGTAAGCAAAGTATCTCAAGTAAGCAAAGCACCTAAAGTAAGTAAAGCACCTGAAGTAATCAAAGCACCCAAGTAAGCAAAGCATCTCAAGTAATCAAAGCACCTCAAGTAAGCAAAGCACCTCAAGTAAGCAAGCATCTCAAGTAAGCAAATCACCTAAAGTAAGGAAAGCACCTCAAGCAAGCAAAGCACCTCAAGTAAGGAAAGCACCTCAAGTAAGCAAAGCATCTCAAGTAGGTAAAGTACCTCAAGTGAGCAAAGCGCCTGAAGTAATCAAAGCACCTCAAGTAAGCAAAGTATCTCAAGTAAGCAAAGCACCTAAAGTAAGCAAAGCATCTCAAGTAAGAAAAGCATCTCAAGTAATCAAAGCACCCCAAGTAAGCAAAGAATCTCAAGTAATCAAAGTATCTCGTTTAAGCAAAGCACCTCAAGTAAGCAAAGCATCTCAAGTAAGCAAAGCACCTAAAGTAAGCAAAGAACCTCAAGCAAGCAAAGCACCTCAAGTAAGGAAAGCACCTGAAGTAGGCAAACCGCAACAAGTAAGTCAAGCATCTCAAGTACGTCAAGAGCCTCTAGAACGAAAAGATCCTCAAGCATCTCAAGTAAGTCAGCAATTCATGTAACGTAAAGTACGTTAAGAACCTCAAGTAGGCCAAGAACCTCAAGCAAGCAAAGCACCCTACGTAAGGAAAGCACCTCAAGTAAGGAAACCACCTCAAGTAAGTCAAGTATCTCAAGTAAGTCAAGCAATTCAAGTAAGCAAAGCACCTCAAGTAGGCAAAGCACGTCAAGTAAGGAAAGCACCTCAAGAAAGCAAACATCCTCAAGTAAGCAAAGCACCTCAAGTAAGTCAAGCATCTCAAGTAAGACAAGCATCTCAAGTAAGACAAGCATCTCAACTAAGTCAAGCATGTCAAGTAACCTTAGAAAAATCAAAGATCCTCAAGTAAGCAAAGCACCTCAAGTAACTCAAGCATCTCAAGTAAGACAAGCATCTCAAGTAAGTCAAGCATCTCAAGTAAGACAAGCATCTCAAGTAAGTCAAACATGTCAAGTAAGTCAAGCATTTCAAGTAACCTTAGTACGTCAAGAACTTCAAGATGGCAAAGCACCACAAGTAAGCAAAGCACCCCAAGTAAGGAAAGCACCCCAAGTAAAGAGCACACCTCAAGTAAGGAAAGTACCTCAAGTAAGCAAAGCACCTCAAGTAACTGAAGCACCTTAAGGTCATTCCCTAGTATTGCATTGCGCATCGTTACTGCGCATAATTTATGGCGTCATTAGCGCGCATTCGTGTACGCGCACATTGAAAACATGGCAGATTTGCCTTGATATTGAGCTCTGTCAGTTGAAAAATGGCTATAGCTCACTAACGAGCTCGGGCACCCCAAATTTTTTTCCAGTCATTTTAATCAACTAATCATTAGCTTTGTGTAAAAACTGGCTGATCTGATATCTATTGTTGAAAATTGAATAAATAAGGAAAATAACAGCTGCACCGTGGTCTTTTCTATTTTGTAGTTTGATAGCCGTGGCAAGCAATTTGGTTGCAATATTTTAACAAAGATTCAGCTGTCTGTCAAAATCAAACTTAAAAAGTTTATTTGTGTCCGACACAAGTATTGACTGTAGTTTGAGGCGTGCTTTCATGAGTCTGGGGTCACAAAGAGTTTACAATAACTGGAATGAGTTCTTGTAATAAGGATTAAATAACGCTAAAATGGGACATTTTCAATACCTCACTGCTCCTTAACGAACATGGACACCCCCCTTTTTATTTCATAATTAAAGTTCTCATATGATAAATATTCATTGGACAAAGTTTGAACAAAAATCTATGTGCAGTTTTATTTCAGGGGAATTACCTTAAGTAAGTCAAGCACCTCAAGTAAGGAAAGCATGTCAAGCAAGACAAGCATTTATGAAACATATTTTTCGGTAGAATATATGTCCCCATACATGACGTTCCCACCACTCTCCAGATTTCAACCGCTTACCACGTTGTGCGCCCTCTGTTGCTCACGTACGACATGTACGAGCGTGCGACGAGCGAACTGCCTGAACGAACTGCGTGTTTAAAGTAAACGGCTCGCAGAATTATTCCATGTTTCTAAAAAACTACTTTTGTTTTTCTTATGTATCTATGGAAACTCCTCAAGGAATAGCGCTTCGGTCCTCTTTCGACAAATACATCAAGACTGGGCTGAATTTGAGTGTAGCCTGCGAGCAGGCTCATGTTGGAGCACAAGCGCGCGCGGCGTAGCCGCGTGCGCGAAATCAAGCGGCGAAGCCGCGAGATGAGAAAGTGACTTTCTGGGCGCCTCTTCACCAGACTCCTTCCCGTCGGATCGCTTTGCTCTTCGCCGCTCGCGCGTGTGACTCAAAGCTGAGCCCGCTTGCAGGCTAATTTGGGTGAGGCAACACTTACCTTGTAATCGTATCTTTTTTAGTTCGCGGGGATATAAGTGAGAGTCTGGTCAAACCGAGTTTGGTTCGTATTCTGACAAGACCCAGTCGGGACGAAATGAGCCTAATAAGGCTAATTTCGAATACGGTAACCATACAGTAAGATCAAGGCAGTATGAAACCTATTCACACCCAAGTTATAATATCCATCGAGCAATCATATATCTTTTAGAATTTCGTTCTGTTCTCACTTTTTTCACAAAAACTTTGTCAAACGGAATTAGTTATACCATGGCAAGACTGTGGGAAGTAAAACTCTCTAAACAGGTAAGTCAAGTTCTTTATCGAGAAGAATAACATGACAAAAATCAGTCATTTGCCATTTGATTATTTGCTAAAACCAAAAGCCGTGATGACACAGAAATGACGTTCCAAACCTTGAAGCCTAAACCCAAGAAAATTGTCAATTATTTCTAGTATCACTGCGTAATGGGTAACACACCAGGAAATTCTGACTGACTCTGACTGACTGACTGACTGACTGAATTACCAATGAATCTGTTAGAAGCTCTGTCACCACTTGTTACCTTAAAATTCCCGGTGACACCCTCCCCCCTCCAAAAGTAAAACCCCACGGGCGCCCTTAGTTACCGTATCAAAATTTGTACTCTAATTCGCGAAAAAAAGTGCAAATGTTAAGCTGAACAGCGCAAAAGTGATCATTTACACGGGTAACTTGCGAACATGACGCCTCACAGAGCTACTTGCAACTCAACTCGACTGCGCGCGCACGAAAGCCAGTGCGTTCTATCTTAATGGCATTCTTATCCTTTATGATGTCATTGTTTCCATGGTTCCAAGTAACGAAGTCAAACTTTCAAGCTGTGGATACAGACGGTAGGCTTCTTTTCCAAGAACACACATTCTCTAAGGTGAGCTGTCTTACTTACGAGAAAAAGATCACCAAAAATATATTTGCTTATTTCATGGTTTGAAACAAAGAATCCATTTAGGGTAGATGAATTTTTCTCTCGTTCCTCTCACGATGGAGATCTACATCTCAAAGTGACTCCATCGTGAGACAAACGAGAGAAAAATTCATCTATCCACGATGAATAATGTACACATCTTTAATGACAAAGAATCCATTTGTCTATACCGGATATAATCTCCAAGAAACTGGCATATCGTTTCTGCATTGAAACAAGTTAAACTCTGTTTTTTTGTTGTTTATTCAGTTTTTGTTTGTTTTTCAGAGAGCCGACTAACTGATTAACTTTAAAATAAACAATGGAATCTGTCAGCGACAGAGCTTCAATCTCGGCCAATCAGTTAAAGCAAAACAATCCAGATCGTATAATTCAACAGGTAGGGACAAGAGTAAGGGTTATCCCTCAAAAGAAAACCATGTAGAATGTTATTCACAGTAGTATGCTTGTTTCAAGAGATATGATTTCCAGCTTAACTTGCCATGTGAATTATTACGTACAGTCTAAACCAACAAATAGAACATATGATGACTTTTAACATGCGTTCATTTTCTCGCGCTTTGCATCAGTCACATGTCTTTTGACTGGCGTTTGTTGTAACTGACCAAACGCGATATAATTATAAACGCGATATTATTCCCCAATTAGCCCACATGGGCTCAATACATTGACACTTAAATAAAGTTCCTACTTATTCAGTTGGGTTTAGGCTTAACAAAAGCTTCCTAGAAAATGTCTAATACAGTTCATACGGAAACCATATGGACACGGACACAGTTTTCACGGTTTAATTCTGATAGAAAGAAAAGAAGTACAATTCAGAAACTTGACGAAAACACAAAGCTGAAGCCATTTTCAAACATTGAGCACGCCTGGTGCCAATCGTTAACACAACCCACTGTCAGCTATCGGGTAAACGCGTAATCTGATTGGCTACACAGTGCCATCTAACGTTCAGTAGACGGCACTGGGAAACTGAAAATCAACGAACATGCTTTTCTGAAAGAAAAATAACATGTTTGCTTTATAGACTTTTATAGATAATTATATTAGACAACCCATATGTAGTCAATCGGATGGCGCATTTACATGATAGTTAGTTTGTGCTTATCAGTCTAATTATGCGTATTGTAATTATCGATTGCTTTGTGCTCCAAACAGAAATATTCCCAAGAAGAAATTGACGCGGCTCATGCTCTTCTAGCGCTGAGCAACTCAACCCCAGCAGTCTCTCCATTAGGTTTCAAGACCGCAGTCAACAAGCCTGAGGCAAAACTTCAGTCAGCAAACTGCTCGAGAGAGAACCAGTTCTCGCCTTTATCCCAAGCTGTGCCCGAGCAACGTCACCTTCAGACTCCTCATCGGATGCCAGAACTGATACCAGCTAGTCAAGTATCACCTCTGGTTGAACTTAACACATTTGTAGCTGCGACTCTACCGGTTAGAGAGGAAATTTATGTCCACAACCCCCTGTACCATGTTTCTCAGCCTGTGAGTTTTCTTCTTTGATGAGGCGCTGCATCATTTTGCCACAAAGTAAGGCCCCGTCCCCTTACGCCGGAAAAATTTGAAAAAACAACAATCAGTCACTGGCGACAGAAACACCTCAGTGTGTAACCTTGAGGATTATCGTGATTATGATTATCGTAACGTTGTCGTTTTCAAAAAGCTCCGTTTTCAAAATGTTTTCCGTCCACACTAGAACGCAGAGCCATGCAGCGTTTTCAAATTCCTCCGGTTTGAAGAGCATTTTCGAAAAGTTTCGTATCCAGTGGACAATTTCTCTGGAGTTGTGTGGAACGGTAGACCTAACTGTAGAGATGAAGCTGTTTTCTCAAATTTCTCCGTCGTAGTTTGGACGGAGCTTGGCAATATCCATGTCATGTTTTCTCCGCGAAATTTAGGTCTAAAAATAACCTACTCACAAATCTGTTAGAGCGCGTCGTCATAAGAGATGTACACTTTTAACATTATATACTTCTTTACATTATCTGCTCTTTTGCATTATGTACTTCTCTGTGAAAGAAAGCTAAAATTGTCGTTTTATATCTGATACTACTGTGAATTATAACTTAAATATAAAACAAGCGACGGCTTACAAAACACGCCGCATAAATGAGGAAATTGAGATTTTTGTGCAAACCTGACCCGCAGACGAAAGTCATAATTATACATGGACTTTAGAGTTCTCCCATTACCTGAGCATGGTTAATATGTCTAGCCCTGCTCTGAGCACAACTGAGTCAGTATTAGCATAATTTTAACCTATAATACTTTGCTAGAGAAAATGGTCCCTTATACTTCTTAATTAGACAATGTTAGTTCCATCCGCTCTCTCGAGTCTTGTATCATTCCTCTACGTGAGAAGAGCGCGGGCTCCTTTCCTGAACAGCGGCTGGCAATCGAGCTAAACATCTAACTTATTGCTTAACTCTGTTTCAGCGAGACTTTACTATGTGGAGATGCGAAAATCATGGATCGTGGTCTTGTCAGCAATGCTTCCATGCTGTAAACCCGTAACGTGTTATTTTGTTAGTCTTGAGTAAAAATGTTATAATAAAGAAGCTTTGTTTTGTTCAGTCTCGACTATTGATTTTAAGTCAGTACGTGTAGTAACATGATAACGGAAGAGAAGCCCCAAAGATCCCCGGAAGACTCAGCTAGGAATAAAACTGGCTGAACTTGGTTAGGTCCCATAACATCAGTTCTCATGGTTGAACAGGTGTCTTTCATTAAAATGTAACCTCATTAAATGAAATTTGCTTAAAAGCGGCTTCTCGTGAAATACTATGATACTGTCGGTTCAAATAAATTAAGACCGAATAACTCACGCCTGCTTGAAACGTAGTTTGAATGCCTTGCCGAAAAGAGCCCTAAACCATTTTGGCGCATTTTTTTAGAATTAATGTGAAATTTTGTGGGATGCCTGATTGAGATACGAAAATGTCTTGAGTGTTCTCGCCCGCCCCTGAATGGACCTTAGCTTGTTTTTCTTTATTGGCATTTTTCTTGGAAGTTTTGTTAATTGAAATCACGAGTCACGTGTCTCTTTGGAAACTTGCAGTAAGAGGTGTTATATTTCCATCCTTTTCTTTCGCCTTCCCCCTTGGTTCCGTAAAAAACCAAGCAGACAATCTAATTGGGCTACGCCAATCGTATAATTTATTCCAGGATTCAAGATTATTCGATCTAAAGAGGTAATACAAAATTCCATTGAGAAACCAAACAGACGATCGGAATATAAACGCAAACCTAAGTTACATTGTTTTAAGCCTGAGTTACAGTACTAAACTTACTTCTTTGACGATGTCCAATCAGATTGTTTTGCGGTTTGTCCAGGTCAGGCAACAGATAAACAGATTTGAAAACAGCAGAAAACGGGTCAGCGAAACAGGTCAGCAACGAAGGCGTTCACAGTGAAAATATCTGCGACAATAAACTAACTATCCAAGCTCAAAGGTCAATTGACCGTATCGGTTACGCGGCTAAATGTCAATCAAAAGGTATTTACGAAATCAAACGTCAATCAAATGCTAATTGTTCATATATTAACGGAACATTCTCCGCCCCGATAAGGGCGTAGTCCTTATCTTATCAGCTGTTCGTTCAGTCGTCACCTTCTACAGGGTGAATGACTGCAATCTTTGTAACTGGACGGCTGTACTCTCCTGTGGCTGTTCTGACTTTAACATTACGAACTCGTCCATCTGGTCCAGGATAAACTTCGATTATTCGGCCCACTGCCCACTTGCCTCTTACTGCATTTTGCTCAGCCACTGTTACTATGTCATTAACTTGTACGTTTCGCTTCTCCACGTGCCACTTCTTTCTCGGTACTAGGACAGGAAATACGTCCCTAGTCCAACGCTTCCAGAACGAGTCGACAATTTTTTGCACGAACTCCACTCGTCTGCGTGGGTTTCTTGTGTCTTTGAACGGACCTTGTGGTACTTCTGGTGTTGCTCTTCCAAGGAGCATGTCGTTCGGACACAGGTAGGCTCCGTCATCTGGATCAGTGGGAATGCGACCGATGGGGCGTTGATTCACTAAGTTTGCAACTTCTAAAAGACAGGTGTACAGCTCAAAAGGCGTTAGAAGCTGCTCGCCAATTGCTATCTTAAGTGATTTTTTACAGCTCTTTACAAGGGCTTCTGCACATCCATTTTGGTGTGGCGCAGCTGGTGTAGTGAAGATCCACTGAATTTTCTTTTCCCCGCAGAACTCACGTAATTGATTGGCATCTAGACCTTCCACCATCTCTCTCAGTTCGTTAGCAGCACCAACCATCTGTGAACCGTTATCGCTTAGCATTACTGCCGGGTAGCCTCTGATTGAAAAGAATCTTCTTAGGACGTGCATAAACTCCATTGTAGTTAGGTCAACTGCTAATTCCAGATGGACAGCTCTTGTGTTTAAACAGGTAAAGATGACGCCATAGTGCTTAGCCGTCTTGTTTCTCCCGATTCTTACGCTGTAAGGACCAAAGTAATCGCAGGCGGTATAGTGGAACGGAGGCGTGTTTGGTGCTAAGCGGAGAACAGGGAGGTCTGCCATAAGTTGCGTTTCAGCCTTGTGTGCCAATTCACGGCAGAATGCACACTTGAATTTCACAGATTTGCTTAACTTGTTCGCCTTCAAGATCCAAAACTTTCTCCTGGTCTTGCCTGTCGTAGCTGCCACCCCGGTGTGTCCGTGCTGATGGGCGTGTCTTGTTACCAGCAAAGAGATTCAGTGGTCACTTGGAAGAAGGGCGGGGTGTCTTGTCTCATATGACACGATAGCTTCGTCCACTCTTCCTCCAACTCTTATTACTCCGTTTTCATCTTTGAACGGGCTGAGAGATTTGAAATCGCCTCTTTCTAGGCGGCTGTGCAAGGTTGACTGTGCTTGCTTTATCCAGTAAATGTCTGCTTGCTGAAGCTCTTCAGGGGCCAGCGGTCCTTCCTTTCCGTCTTGATCGTATTTTCTCAGTCGTATTTTCACCGCTAGTCTGCGTATACGTGCCGTCACGCGGATTAGTTTTCTCCAGCTGGAGAACTTGGACGGATCGATCGCATCTTTAGCTTTCTGCGTTGCAGCTGCGGTCAGTATCCGTGCTTGTCGACGTTCCATGTCTTCATCTGAGCCTGGCGAAGCGATCTTAATCGGCCACCGACCTTCTGGGAAGTACAAGAACTCCGGGCCATTCATCCATCTGCCCTGCAGTTCATCAACAGAGATCCCTCGTGACAGGTCGTCAGCTACATTATCCTCACTGGGGATGTGCTTCCACTGGCTTGGATCTGAGTTACTCTGAATTTCTCCCACTCTGGAGGATACGAACGGTTTGAAGCTGCGAGACGGACTTTGAATCCAGGCCAAGGTGATAGTGCTGTCGGTGAAGAACTTAACATCTTGAAACTGTACCCTAGTTTCCTCCTGAATGGTTTTGGCTAGGCGGGTTGCGAGAACGGCTGCCTGTAGCTCCAAGCGCGGGATCGTGAGCTGTTTCAGCGGTGCTACTCGGGACTTCGCTGCGATGAACTTGACTGAGTAAGTGTCATCCTTTCTTTGGCATACGTAGGCGCATGCTCCGAATGCGTCTTGCGATGCGTCAGCGAAAACACACAGCATTGGCGGATCCACGGCTTTGTCTGCAGTTAAACATCTTTCGAAGGACACATTGTCCAACTCTTTCATTTCTTTGAACAAAGAGATCCACTGATCCTGAACTGCGACTGGTACCTCATCGTCCCAGTCTAATCCCAACTGCCACAGTTTTTGCAGCCCTATCTTCGCCCTGATTATGAATGCTGCAGCGAATCCAATCGGATCGTAAATTCGAGCCACCTGGCTTAAGATCATTCTCTTCGTCATCTTCAAAGGCACAGGGTTTGGTCTGTCGTCTAGCTTTAGCAACTCTGTCCTCACTCGGAAGTAGAACTCGTCTGTTCGAAAGTTCCACAGGGTTCCCAGGACTTTCTCCTCGTTTCCTTGAAATAGATTCATCTCCTTCTCTGTGTCACTGTTTTCTTTCTCTTCAAGCATCTCGTTGGAAATCCATCCTTTAACTTTGAATCCTCCAGTCTTCAAGACCTTGTCAATATCTGTCGTTAATTTTCGGGCTTCATGTACTGTGTCTACAGAATCGCAGATGTCATCCATGTACACGTTGTTTGTGAGGACTTCAGCTACTTCTGGGTAGTCTACCTTGTTCTCTTGAGCTGTTTTCCTCAGGGCTATTTGCGCCATAGCGGGTGCAGGCTTGTCCCCAAATGTGAGAACAGTTTTGAGGTAGATGTCAGGATCTCTGTCCGTTTCCATGTTTCTCCATAGAAAGCGATGCACATGTTGATCCCTCTCGGGAATTAGGATCCTATGATACATCTTGGAGATGTCTCCCATAACTGCGACTTTCTTCTCTCTGAATCGTAAGACAACTCCAAATATGCCGTTTAAAAGATCGGGACCTTTCTTCCAGTAATCATTCAGAGTATGTCCTTGAAATACAGAAGATGAATTGAAAACAATTCGAACTGGAGTGCTCTTCTTGTCTGGCCTCAGCACGGCGTGATGAGGAATGTAGTGAACAGGTCCTTGATACGCGTTTTGTTCTTCCTTGGACAGCTTTCGCGCAAACTTCATGCTTTCCATTTCTTCCATCTGTTTGCAGTAGGCTTCGATTTGTTCAGGATTTCTTTTCAGGCGTCGTTCTGTTGACTCTAGGCGTTTCATTGCCAAATCTTTGTTGTCTGGGAGCAGGGTGGGGTCCTTTCTCCAGGGGTATGGAATCATCCATTGACTTCCAACTTTGATACATGTTTCCTCTATTAGCTTAGCTTCTTCTCTTTCTGTTTCAGACAGTTTGTCTGCATCGCAGACACAGGGTGTCACGGCCACACCCATAGTCTCTGTTGTCCAGAAGTCAGTTAAGTCTATTGGTGAGGCGTACTTGACGTGTAATATGCTGGTTATGTCACAGATCTGCTCTGGTTTTCCTCCAAAAACTACCCATCCAAGTGGCGACTTGCGAGCTAGTAGATGGTCCACTTGTCTCGTTTCACCAGCATGCATATGTGCGTGATCAATACCGATTAGCAGGTCCACATGTCCCTTGCCGCGGCGAAATCTCGCGTTAGGCAGGCCAAGAAGCTCCGGTAAGTGCGAAGTTTTCACTGTTGGGATTTCATCACTGATGCTCTGAATGCCGATTGCTTTAACGGTAAAACGCTTGCCGGTGTCTATGCAGGTTAGCTGAATTTTGTATTCTTTGGTTTTCATTGACTCTTCCTCCCCGCCAACTTTAGTAATTGTTATGGAAACATCCTTTCCCTTCAAGCCGAGAGTTTCTGCGGTATCCTGACGAATAAGGCTTACTTGAGCGCCAGAGTCAAGAAGAACATTTCCACATTTAAATAGGCCGTTAGCGCTGCCGATGTTTGCGGAGAGTACAGGGAGAATAGCTTCTTTCGTATTGACTGATGTAGCGACGCTAATCTTGACAGTATTGCTCTTATGAAGCAGCTGATGGTGATGTTGTGGACACCGCATTCCATTCTCCAGCTTTGCGCACTGTTGTTTACGCCTGCGGTTATCTACAGTGTGTCCCCTTCCGGCCCTCTTCAAACAGCTGAAGCACAGGTGATTTGCCTTTGCAGTTGCGATACGGTCATCAATGCTGAGAGCTGTAAACTTCGGGCATTGATCGGGCCAGTGGGATGAAGTTTTGCACAGCCAACATTTGTGCCAGACAGGTTTGCCGTCATTAGATGTGTAGTGATTCACGTGGCGTCTTCCAGATGAGCCCACTCTGATAGGAGCTGTGGCACGCATTCGTGACTTCATTTCCACGTTCATCCAGTTCATCAACGCTTCCAGGGTAGCAGGCTTCTTTTCTCTCTCCAGATCTCTCGCCCAGACCTTTCTGTCGTCAGAGCACATCTTTTGTTCGATAATGGAAAGCATATGGCTGTTGTCCATATCACTAGGGAGACCAACTTCTTTCAGGGTATTATTGTTATGAGAAAATTCGCCGTTGCACAGGCATTTCTTTATTATTTGGAAAATTATAGGAAAAAACCTAACGGTAGCCTCTTTTCAGTTAACAGCTAGAAATCTAAAGTTATTGTTCTACTTTGTACTTTGCCGACTCTTTGTACACCTGAGCGTGTGCAACGCTGTTTCACTAACTTTCATTTAGAAGACAAGTAGTTCGTTATCGGGTCATTTGAATTTCTTTTATTATTACAATCTACTTTCCGTTCCCCCAGAAACTAGCCAGCTGAACTACTTTTCTCTAATGAAGTTTTATTAGTTTTCTCGGAGGTTAGCCAGCTGAACTACTTTTCACTAATGGAGTTTTAATGCTTTCTATTCATAGGATAATTTTTCTTGCTGTCGGTAACACCAATTCAGAATTTCAAATTTAAGCATCTCGCTTTTAATTTCCTAAGTTTGTTCTATCTTAATCTCAGCCTGTGTAATTTTAATCCTAGCACTCTATTTTTAATTTTGGAAGCCTCGTGGTGTTGATTAGAATTCGCTATCTTAATTGTGTGCTTTCCGCTCGTATTGTATACTTGAAGTTACATTAGCATATTGTAAACACTTGACGTGTAAAGGATGATATATAAGCAAGTAGGTTTGTAAAGCATTTTCGATTACATCGATTACATCGATTACATCGATTACATCGGCTACATCGTTACGATTTTACAGCGGCTACTCCGCCGAGTATGTCAGTTTCACCCTCGACGTTAGAGTGCAGAATAAACTACTGTTGGACCAAGTTATGTCTCTTCCTTGACGTCCGTAGTGAAGACCATTGAAGTAGATCCTCGTGTACCAGGAAATCGTGACGAATTTCCGTTCCCGCAGCCAAGCAGTGCTCTCCAGAGTTAGATTCCCCCAGTTGTCAGTTCAAGTGTCCGTTCAGTCCGAAATTTACAGTGTTGCAGGAAAAACCTATCGTCACATTATAACATCTCTTGACTAGATGTACCAGGTCGCAAAATCGCGCATCTTCCCCTTCCTGCAAGGCTTTAAATTGGACAATATCCTGGGTCACAGTGTCTGACACAAATCTCGGGTCGCCATAGATCGAGTCCAGATATTCCCAGGCGGCGTCATAATCACTTCCGATACCTTTGATCAGTTCTAGCGGCTTATCTCTCAGGCATGTACGCAGGAGCGTTATTGCATCTCTCTTTGCGTATTTTGCTTCTATTGCGTGTTTGAAGTCAGAGCGGAAAATTGCATAATCTCTTACATTCCCAGCGAAAACAGGTAGTTTTGGTTTTTCGAGCTTAAACGTGCACGCGCCAGCTTGACCTTTATCACTAGTGGTTTCTTTGTTTATTGCGGGATTTTGCTTGTCATCGGCCTTTTGAACACTGTTAATTTCTTTATCTGAAGTGCCTTCAACTTTTCCGGCGTTAATTTCTGGGGGTGTTTGGCTAATTGGTTGAATATTTGTCATTCCAGGGGTGTGGCTAGGTGTTGGAGACTGCATATTTGGAATTCCTTCATTACCCGGTACTTCATCGGTTAAAGCGCTCTCCTTTCCTTTACTTAAATCACCATTCTCAGCTAAATCTTTCGAACCACACTGCTTAACACTTTCAATGAACATTTTCGCGTCTACTTCTAGCCTCATGAAAATTTCTTGGCATTCAGAGAGCCATTTTTCTTCAGTTTCATACGCTTCATCATCTTCGATGTGCTTGGCATAATCCTCATGTTTAGCCACTAAGTTCTCATACGCTCCCTGAAGCTTAATTATGGCTTGTCTTACCTCATTCGGAGGCCTTTTGTACCCAACTGCATGTACCAACGCTTTTCCAACTCGTGTAAAGTTCGATTTGGCAGTACGTCGGTCGGTCTTGGCTTGTTTTACCGCCGCTTCATCCATGACCGAGTGCGTTTCTGTGGATCAGCGCAGGGGTTTTCTTCATCCAGCCAAGAAATCGAATGAAATGGTTCCGTAAAAAACCAAGCAGACAATCTAATTGGGCTACGCCAATCGTATAATTTATTCCAGGATTCAAGATTATTCGATCTAAAGAGGTAATACAAAATTCCATTGAGAAACCAAACAGACGATCGGAATATAAACGCAAACCTAAGTTACATTGTTTTAAGCCTGAGTTACAGTACTAAACTTACTTCTTTGACGATGTCCAATCAGATTGTTTTGCGGTTTGTCCAGGTCAGGCAACAGATAAACAGATTTGAAAACAGCAGAAAACGGGTCAGCGAAACAGGTCAGCAACGAAGGCGTTCACAGTGAAAATATCTGCGACAATAAACTAACTATCCAAGCTCAAAGGTCAATTGACCGTATCGGTTACGCGGCTAAATGTCAATCAAAAGGTATTTACGAAATCAAACGTCAATCAAATGCTAATTGTTCATATATTAACGGAACACCCCTGACTTCACATCTGATCTAATCACCGAGCACACAGCCTGCTCCACGCTACTATCCCCTTCCCCCTCCCCTCCCCCCCCCCCCCCCCTCGACAAGACCTGACAAGAAGCAATTGGCTGGGTGGAACATCTGTACAACCAGCACCTTTCGGGCTACCAGTTTTCACGCGGCCATTTCCTTTCTCTTAAGTCTCCATGACGAAAAGACGAATTTCAATGGTATTACAATAAGCCTTTGTCCGTTAACTCTTGTAGGAGAACCGGAAAAACTAAATAACTGACAACTAATTCGGATTTTGCAGAGAAAAGTCTTACAAACACAAGCTTGGCATTGAAATCCAGGCAAGTACTTAGCAGTACCC
Source organism: Orbicella faveolata (assembly GCF_042242905.1). Classification (NCBI taxonomy): domain Eukaryota; kingdom Metazoa; phylum Cnidaria; class Anthozoa; order Scleractinia; family Merulinidae; genus Orbicella; species Orbicella faveolata. The sequence goes on along the minus strand of NW_028301577.1, from coordinate 13,554,341 downwards.
TGTGAGTGTTTGTTCAGAGTGAAATACTTCCCAACAGAGGAGATAGTAGAGATAATAGAGATAGTAGATTCGGTGGTTGGGTTATGTTTGAGCTCACTTGACCTTTAAGTCATGTTCAGCATTTCCTTTCATAGAGTCACAGGGCGTGAATCTGTGGTAAATTTGATTCCACGTGAACTGTCTTGACTTCGGGTACTTTAGCAACGGGAACTTGTTTATCTCCTGGTTTGACCAGCAAACGAATCGTGTCGGACTTAACATCAACATCAGCTTTATCTTTTGTGGCCATGATTGTCAGAACACCGGCCTTGTGTTCCACCTGATAAGAGATTAATACAAGAAGAGAATTCTGACCAGTTACGTTCTCTTTTGTTCATTATCCACTGAGGCCAATCTACTAAATCATTTTCCATTTGTTGATTTGTGGTTTAATTTACATAACAAGATCACATCGTAGAGGTTAAACTACAAAATATTTACCTGTTTAGAGTATCAAAGGGCTTAAAGATAGATCACACGTTTTTAGACATTTGTGCACAGCTCATGCGGATCACAGGAATATCGCGTCGTCTGACTCAGCGTCCGCCAATTCTCAGGTAAATGTGTAAAGAGTATGTTAAAATTCAAATAACGAAAACCTAACTTGAATCTGCAATATTTGAAAGGCTTGTTGCACTCTTTTGCGCATGTGCGGCGATTTGATTTTTGATCCAATTTCAGTTGATTTTGGTGAGGTAGGGGTCAAAGATCAAATGACGATGAAGTTCCAAAGATTTCAGTTTACAAGCTTCTTTTATAAAGCCGCGTGCAACAGTAACGCTACAAGCGATGGCAAACTACGATAAGTTCCTACGTGGCGCTTTCTTTCTCTCTTCAATTTCGTGTCCAGAATTGTCTTATTATGCCTTGGCTACCTTTTAGGCAACCGAGGAGAAATCATTTAACCACTCAGTCCCGGAGCTAGCCGTAACTAATTAACTAAAACAAAGTTTTACTTAAAAACTGGCAGAAATATCGAAACAAGTGAGCATCCGTAAGCTGGTCAAATGATTTGATGATGAGAAAGTTAAATCAAAAACTCTGAAAAATCCATAAATAACAATCGAAAGTGCAATCAACACCGATCTCTCTAACTCTCGAGCCACAAAATCGAAGTGTCAGAAAAGTCCTTCATTACCTGGAAGTGTGGTTTTTGAAACTCTCCAGAATCTTGTGGAACTGGGGAACATTTAATCGATGATATGTTTCTCGTGGCGACAATAACAAAACAGTAAACAGCTAGGAGCGAAATTTTCGAAGAACCCACAAGAGGTAAAGCCGCCATGATGGGTATTTAAGTCACGAACAGGTTCTGAAAACAATGGAGGAGGGGTAAAGGACTACTGGCATCCATAAACAACCTGCTCATTAAATTAATATTGAACAAGATACTGAATAAGCCCCCTTGGGTCACAATTGTCTTTTTTAGTGTTTTCAACGTCTAATGGCTCTAAAATCTCAGGAAATGATATTTTGAGGTTCATCGTTTACCATCGTTACCACTCTAACATGCTGAAAATAAAACAAAGAAACAGTCTAGTGTTCCGCTTAGTTTAATTTGTAATTACATCATTTGATTAACTAAAGAAAATAAACATTAGAAACATGTTTTCCAAACTTTAATTAGCACCATCACTAAACAAAAAATAAAATCACAATTTTCAAGCCAAAATCGAAAATAAAAACCTTTGTTAAGGTAGCAAAAAGTCAGTTGCTGGAAAATATGCCATTTGAAACGATCTACGGGTCTTTAACGAACAGGCACATATTAACCACCCGACAAAAAACCGCTGGTGGGACGCGTCTGAATACAAGACATTGACTTTAATTTTACTTTTTTTATTTGAGTGTTGATGAAAAAGTGCTGATAAATTCACTCAGTGGTGCTTTGAAATTCAAGTAAAGTTCGAGGTCATCATGGAGTTCTTCCGATGGGGGTTTTCGTCTAAATGAACATAGAATGTTCTAATAAATTATTTAATAACACTAATCAAGGTTAAAGAAAACAATAGCGATTGAGTGAGAGGCGTTTAGCTTTTTGATTTTGCCTGCCAAGATGGCAATCGTCTCTAGAAAATACCCTTTTTACGGTAGCAATAAGCAGTTAGTCAGTTGTGTTCTGTTCACTTCTTGTTTTATCTTGCAATCGCTTTGGATGCCTACAGCTCTGGCTGCTGAAAGCGCAGGCCAGAAGGCGCATTTTCAAGTTGAGGACAAGTCAGGGGAGATGAAAATTACAGCAACTAAGGACCAAGCGAAGGTAATCGCTCAAGCAGACTCCGTTCAAGTAGTGGTTAAGCCTGGAACAGCGGATTATCCCGTCCTCAAATCGGACAAGCCCGTAGTACATGTAACTCAGCCAGGATGGAGTTCCATAAGCATTCGTAAATCTGCGATTTTCAAGAGAACGAAGCCTTTAACGAGGCAAACGAAGAACTCAGTGGCAAACAAACCAAGGAAGGCACTTATAATAGGGAAAAGACTTTATTCAAAGAATGCAGAAAGATCAATGTCGGGACAGAAACTTAAAAAATTTTTTCCGAGGGAAGGCTGTTCATTTTTCCCCGAAAAGCGAAGAAAATGTTTTGAAAGGAAGTCTACTCAATATAAAGCCAAGAATGTTTCAGGAAGTAAAAAATCTGATGTTAAATATGGAGGATTTCACGTAAGTGGTGATGCGGGGAAACTTAAAATGCACGTTACAAAAGACGAAACAACGCTAAGTAGTGAATCAGGAGGGGTGGATATTTCCCTTAATAAACATCCATCATCATCCGCAGCGTCAGACCAGCGAAAATTGGACACTCAACCTCAAATGTACAGGGAGGAGTCAGCTGATAAGGCGGTACACATCGCTACTGAATTGGAAAACAGTTTGTCCAATTTTTCTGGCTTGAGAAAATCAGTTATCACTAAGCTCAAAAAAGATTGGGACTGATATGACAACAGAAGGCTTTAGTGCTGTCCATCGTTCAGACTCTATCATCTATTGGACAACTTGTATGCCTTCAAACATGTAGAAAACCGTGAAAGTGTGAGAGAAGTTATAATCTGACAACTGAGTCTCTCCAAACCATTGTTGATCTCTATTATTTGTGCTTCGGGCAACACATACTAGCCCTGAGATGATCTAAAAATCTTTAAAATATCAAATAATTACCTCTGCAGCCTTCTTACATTCCCCATTTCCCCAATATTTCTAATCAGTTTTCATTAACTCGTCAGCTATACCTTTATCGGCAAAGCTCTCTCAGTGTCACTAAAAACAAGAGGAAAATAAATAAATTACTGAATGGTATTCATTGATATGGAAAGAGGCACTATGAAAGTAAAATGATCAGGGCTCAGGTCAGGGCTTAACCCGGACCGCTGACTAGGATCAATTGTAGTCCCAACCTCGTCCTCAGGGTCTTCTCCTCGACGATTTTCCAAATGGCGGCTCGTCAACCTCGTCCCCAGGGCCTTCTCCTCGACGAGTTTCTCCCGTCCCGCCATTTTGAAGAGTGGAGAAGGCCCTGGGGAAGAGGTTGCGGCTCGTCGGGACGCCATTTTGAAAAGTGGAGAAGGCCCTGGGGAGGAGGTTGACTCTAGTACAGCAAACTATCACGCTTCCACGCCAGGGATAGCACTATGGCATCCTTATTTGACTACATCGGGTTAACGGTATGGTGCCAATGAACACGTTGCCAAGGACGACTTCAGCACTTACCTAACTTGAATTTCTTATTTAAATGCGTGAAGGATTTTTGTCACAGTTTGTTTAAGAATTTTTATCTTCCCCAACTGTATTTTGACCTCTTCAACATATATGTTTAGTGCGACAGGTGGTTGAACTGAAGGCTCCCAATTCGATTATAACGTGAAAGAGATGCAGCGGCTCTTTATCTTAGTCGTGAAATATATACTACGCTGTAGGCTAGCGAATGCGTTGATATCTATTCAAGATTTAGTCATGTTACTCCAATGATCGAACATCTTGGTTGGGACTCCCTTGAAGATCGTCGACTCCTCTTTCAAACTACTATGTTCTACAAGATCTTAATGGGACATGTTGGTATTAGCTTTCCTGCTGAAGTCCACGAAATAACAAGGGCCACCAGATTACTGAACAGTCGTCCTTTCCAACAAATCCGTGTATCAAATGATGTCATATGCTTCTGATGATGTCTATAAGTTTTCCTTTTATCCAAGGACAATAGTAGCATGGAACAATTTACCTATTTATGAAGATGTTGATATAAATAATTTTAAGACTATTGCTCTTGCAGCCATTAAATCTTTTGTATAGTGTATATCCAGACGTCCTAACTTGTCTCGACGAGATTATACTTAATCTATTTTATCTTATCTTTAACTAACTTATAATTTTTACTGTATATATACATATTGTAATGGCTATCTCTAAAACGGGGAACGGGGAATCGAGGAACGGGGAATCGAGGAACGGGGAATCGAGGAACGGGGAACGGAGAACGGGGAACGGGGAAGGGGGAACGGGGAACGGGGAACAGGGAATCTCTAAAAGGGGGAATCGCTAAAAGAGGGAATCTCTAAAAGGGGGAATCTCTAAAAGGGGGAATCTCTAAAAGAGGGAATCTCTAAAAGGAGGAATCTCTAAAAGGGGGAGTCTCTAAAAGAGGGAATCTCTAAGAGGGGGAATCTCTAAAAGAGGGAATCTCTAAAAGGGGGAATCTCTAAAAGGGGGAATCTCTAAAAGGGGGAATCTCTAAAAGAGGGAATCTCTAAAAGGGGGAATCTCTAAAAGGGGTAATCTCTAAAAGAGGGAATCTCTAAAAGGGGGAATCTCTAAAAGGGGGAGTCTCTAAAAGGGGGAATCTCTAAAAGGGGGAATCTCTAAAAGAGGGAATCTCTGAAAGGGGGAATCTCTAAAAGGGGGAATCTCTAAAAGGGGGAATCTCTAAAAGGGGGAGTCTCTAAAAGGGGAATCTCTAAAAGGGGGGATCTCTAAAAGGGGGGAATCTTTAAAAGCGGGAATCTTTAAAAGCGGAAATCTTTAAAAGTAGGAATCTTTTAAATGGGGAATCTTTAAAAGCGGGAATCTTTAAAAGCGGGACTCCTTAAAAGTGGGAATTTTTAAAAGCGGGAATCATTAAAAGCAGGAATCATTAATAGCGGTAATCTTTAAAAGACGGAATCATTACAACTGAGAATCTTTAAAAGTGGGAATCTTCAATGCTTATGGCCTGCGAACATGCTCTCAAGTGGGAAATTTGCGAAACGAAATTGCAACGCTCGGCTCGGCTTCCCTTCGCTCGCAAATATTTCTTTTCGTCCGTTCCACACGTTCTCGCTAGAACGCCTGTTCGCAGGATAAAATACCTTTTTATAAATGTTTTTAAAAACCAGGTAAAGTTTACTATTAGTAGTTATTACTGCCTCTGACATTCCGCAATCTAGTCATTTTACAGGAAATGTCACAGGAACGCGCAAAGGTCAAGTTTAAAAACTGATCTCCTCAGGGAATATCTCTGTCAGGTTATATCTGTCAGAATATATATCTCAGGTTTATATGTGTATGCCACTTTGTTCCACACGTTGGTCGATGAAAGAAAAACGACAATACGGGATTGTTATTCGCTGACGAACAAATTTTAACCTACATTTTATCCGGACTTGTTCTTTGCGACCACTTTCGCTAAGATGTCGCGACAAGATCGGTTGTCATCGTTCACTGTGCTAAAACATACCTGGTGAGGCGTTCAATTTCAATTGTTGACAGCCCTAGGTTGTTTAACGTTTTGAAAATTTTCCCGATATGTGCTGAAGTTTATTACAGCGTCAGTTTACAGACATATAGATTATCTTCCATTGAGGAAATTTCAAACTCCATTACAATAATTTTCTAGTTACAAAAAAATTGAATGGCGGGCGACCTGGGAAACCATGTGAATGCATGAATCGCCAACTGCTCGCGGGAGGTTTGATTCAAGGCGTCGCATCGGTGGTAAGGAGAGTTTCATGCCAGTTTTTCACAATACTTCCTAGAGAAATTCATTTGTTCTAGTCAGAGATTTTGGCAGAAATTTGCTCAGTATATTCAGTGATTCCTTGCTAATCCAGACCGCTCTTTGCGCCATGCCGTCAGGTGGAGAGGAATTTAAAGTTCCACTGCCATTTACTTTTCGAAAGAAAAAGGTCGCTAAGTTCCAAGGTCTTCCACATTTTAAGTGGGATGACCTTGGCACACAAGATGTTATCGAACAAGGTTCATTTGGTGCCGTATTAAGAACTAAATATTCCCAGAACGCTCGCGAATCAGTAGACGTCGTAGTGAAGAAACTGCTCTCGTCCTCTGCGGGCTTTGTTGAAGCTTTTGCCAAAGAGGCCACGTTGTTGTCACAGCTACGCCACGAAAACATCGTCCAGTTCAAAGCTGTTTGCCAGGACCCCATGGCAATTATGCTAGAGTACGTGTATTTCGATATTGAAGTTTTCGGCGGTGAAGGAAAGCTGAGCTCGTTAAACGAGTTAATGTACCTTATCGACAGTCAAGACTGCAATGGAATAGAGGGCACATTTATGGATAAGATTGCCGCTGATGTTGCAGGAGGACTGCTCTACTTGCACAAAAATGGAATAGCGCACAGGGACTTAAAATGTTTTGGTTAGTAATCACCACTATCGTGCGGAGACGGACCGAAATAAGATAGCTTACGCGTGGAAACACGAGCCTGTGATATGTAAGCTCACTGATTTTGGCGAAAGCCGATCGCTAGATATACAAACGAGATCTGTACGTCACTCCTTAACTAAGAATATAGATAGAACCTTTAGGGCTTAGAACATAGGCACATATCGTTGCCAGGTTTGTTAGTTTTGTTCTGTTGTTTTGGAGTGCTTGACGAAATCCTGCTTTCTGGTTTAATTTACGATAAAGGCAGATATTGTTCAGTCGCCATCAATTTGTAGGAGCTGGGAAAACACTAAGAAAACACTAAGAATATACTGTTATGAAAATTTGTTATTTGCTTTTGTGGTTTAGAATAAATTAAATTATCGTTTTGTCTACAGGAAAAAAAAGCACGAGAGTAATATCAGGAGTGAGGAGTGTAAAAAATTTACAGATTGCCCCTTTTAGCGATTGCCCCTTTTAGAGATTGCCCCTTTTAGAGATTCCCCCTTTTAGAGATTCCCCGTTCCCCGTTCCTCGATTCCCCGTTCCTCGATTCCTCGATTCCCCGTTCCCCGTTTTAGAGATAGCCATATTGTAATTATTTATTACGTGCTTTTATTATGTTATTTTAAACTCCTAGTATAGTTCCACTGTTTAAGGAGTATACTTATTAAAGATTAAAGATATCATTCAGAAATCATTTCTTGTGACTCGTTTGTCACGGATCGGACCTATCGATGAACTTGATCGGTGTCTGTGATCTGGGAGGTTTCAAACACATTGTTTCTTTTATGTTCTTTGGTTCCATTTTTTCTTTTTTTTTTTCTCTGTTCTAGGCAGTTGTTGTTAGATATGGTGCGTTTTTCAGAGAATAGACTCGTTTATGTGATCATTGAGTTTTGCCCAGTTTCCTCTCGACGTTTCGACCTTTTTACTTCATGTCTTTTTCATTGACACGGACCCGTTTCTCGTCATTATTGCCACTAAAGCGATTCTAGCTTTAAATTTGATTGTTTCTTTCTACTCGCCGAACTCAGTTGGCCATGGTTAAACGTTGAATCACAGTCATACCGTCGCTTGCATCTAAGCGTGCACACGTGACGCCGAAACATGCTCTAATTGGGTGTTAAACATGGCATGATTGGACATCAAACATTTGAAGTTTAGCTGACCGTGGCGCGAACTTTCGCACTAAACGTTCAGCACACGACATGGCAGAAGGATTGGACTTGTGGTTTTACTTGAGGGTCGTACAGGGATATTCTCGTGATGCGTGATTAGCTGATTTTATTGTCCGTGAAACGTGCATTTAGGAAATTATTCTTTATGATCCGTGACCTGAAGGTTTTCCGCGACCCGTGAAGAACGACCTTCTTCTAGTATAACCATGAAAATATATTGGTTTCGCCCGTATTTGTTGATGGTGAACATTTTGAGCGCGAAAGCTCGCGTTACGGTCTGCTAAACTTCAAATGTTTGATGACCAATCATGCAACGTTTGACACCCAATTAGAGCATGTTTCGGCGTCACGTGTTCACGCTTAGATGCAAGTGACGCTAACAGGCCCTCAAGAATCGAGTCCAATGCAAATAAGAAAAAAAAATTGCATTAGTCTGAATTTATACATTTTGACGATAACCGTGGCCTCATCGACTTTTACTATAAAGGGCTATGTCACAAAATACGCCCGATTTCAAACGGGCCTGCAGTGCAGGCGTTTTAAGTGTGTTCATGGGTTATCGGTATAGCTTGCGATCGAGTAATTCGGATGGCTCTCGCCTTATCAAAGTGCGCTCACTTGCCAAAATACTACGCCTGCATTGCAGGCTATTAGTAACACGTAAGGTTTCTTCTCGGGGTACCGGACACACTACCTGTTTTTGAGTCGTTTTACTTTGGTGAACACCCTGGCGGCAGAGGGTCATAACGTCTCGAGCTAAAGGTCACTTTCTTTCACTTTCTTTCTTTCTTTCTTTCTTTCTTTCTTTCTTTCTTTCTTTCACAAAAAGGCAGAACAATTGATCCTAATGGTCTGAACATCCGCGAAGAAACATATTAATTGTTTCCATTTGTTTTCTTTTATTATGTTCTTTTATCATGTTATTTTATTTTACCGTATGCTTATCTTCAATTTACACTATCTATTACTTTTGCGTATTTCCGGTATTACGTAAATATCGGCTACATAAAAATACGCACCAATGTAAAATCTTCCATTTTATTATATGGAGAAGAGTGTTTTACTGGGAACTAAACCACTCGTAGATTCCATACGCCACTTCATCCGAGACCCGAGTGGCGTATTTTCCGTATGTCACCTTTGTGAGTGTCGTATCGTTCAATGACGGCACGATTCCCGCCGTTTGCTTTTGTTGAATTGGTTTCTCCATATAATAAAAAGAACATTACACGTTGGCTCGAAGATATGAATTTTATGTTCTCGTGGCAAGAACAATATCTCACGAGTGAGCGAAGCGAACTCGTGAGATATTGTTCTTGCCACGAGAACATAAAATTCATATCTTCGAGCTACCGTGTAATATCCTCTATGTACCTGAAGAACGCTGGTTTGGCCAGCCGAAATATAGTACACCTTCAAAAAATCATTCTACGTTGTGTCGGTTTTTGCTTTTGTATTCTTCATTTTATATGTAAAGCCGATTAGATCACTATTGATCCAACGTATACCAGCAGGATCATCGTTCCGGTTGCTTGCTTAAACATTTTATAGTCACTTTCTTTCTCTGCTCGGTTAGGACTGGAACGAGACTCATCGTTTGTTTTGATGAACTTTGTTGACGAATAGATTTCGCGAACTTGTGTTCTGTGAATCGATTGAAAGCTTGAAACACAATGTTAGGGAATCAAGAGTCGCAAGGAGAGCCCCAAGATCAGCTAGCTAGCCACCTGGAACCCGATCAGGAGGTGGCCGCAGTGTTAGGAAAAGGTGAGACAGAAATCAAAACCACGTGGTGACGGATATGAACTACGATGAATGAGACTCCTAGTTTGATTCTACATACGAGCTATGTATCTACCTGGACACAGGATATATGTTAGTTAACTGTTTATTATCGATTAACATGTAATAACTGATTACTAAAAATTCAAACCCCTGTAGAAAACACTTGTCGCATTAGAAATTCCAACAACTTGTTGCATTGAAATGTTCTTGAAATCTTGAAAAATTACTTAAGGTGGCTTACTACAGTTTTGATGGATTATAACAGCCCAACTTCTAACTCTTTTGAAAAATGTTCCAAGATTTTTTTTCCTTTCTCTCTTTACTGTTTGTTTAAGTCATTTACCATTAACATGATTCTATGTGAAACGCCAACAAATAGCCAAAATGAACGACCGGGTACCTAAGGAGAGACTGGGCACTAGTAGGTTAAGTCTGTTTTTCTCAAAATTTACCGGTCTTACAGGGTTTTTTTTAAAATTTTGGTTCCAAACGTGATTCACCCCTACAAATCAACTGTGAAAATTTCATCATGGGTTGTATGGTAGGGTTTTGAGCAGTCCTGGATCAAAGACTGGCTCTTACAGCCTTGGATGAGAATTGAATATTGTGCATGCCCTTTATTTAATCAAGCATGCGCTCATTTGACGCCATGTATCACGTGGGAGAAAGCAAAAGTAAATTAGAGCTCTTTTACTTGTTGTTTATCAAACTTTTTTGTCACACTTTTTTATCCCTGGGCTTAAACACATGTTTGAATGGAGTTTGAAACTATTGCTACGTATACTGAAGTGCTTGAGTGGTTTTAGTTTCTTCTTAGGGTTACTTGCATCATTTTTGCACGTGCAATTAATACTGACGTCTGGCAGACAATCATAGTGCGCACTACTGAGTCTCTGAGTAAGCCACCTTAATTAAGCTTAATTCATTTAGCATACGCTCAATAAAAAATGATGTATTTCTTGAAGCAATTCAAAATGTGTTTTTTGATAACCTGTATGATTTCGTGCTGTCTGTTTCAAGCATTTGTGTAATTTAATACTTGCCATGTTCTTTCCCATGCAGAAGCTAATTTTCCTCAGTCTGGTCTCCCTGCTTCAGTCAAGAGAGGCTCAAGGTCTTCTTCCACAAAGGAATTAACTACTGGTGTAAAGGTGTGTCCTGCTATATACCCTCGTCTGCACCTCTCTGTCTGTCTGGGTAGTCACAGGCCAAATTTTAAGTTCAAAATTTGTAAATATCTCATTGATGGATTAATAAAAATAACCATCAAAACCCTACTATGTGAAATACAAGAGATGTGAACTGCTGCTAGCAGCAGGGGAAATACATGTATATGGGCAATACAAGCAGGTATGAACTTGAGTTTTATAAACCTGCGAGCCAGCGAGCCATGCAAGCCAAAGGGTGAGCCAGGTCGAGCCATGCGAGCCATGCGAGTCATGAGAGTCATGTGAGCCCTAGAACAAATGTTAAGGTTTTTTTATTTGTTACATTTATATTCACATGAGAACAAGAACAAGAGCAACGGAACAAAATGAATAAGATCACAATATTAAATTCTTGCAATATTAAATTCTAAGGGAAGAGACAACCACATGCAGCAGTCAGCCAACCGACAAAGTTTTGATAACTCTGATTCACTAAAGAGTGAACCTGTTAAAATTACGCGATTCACTCACCATTCTTGACGCCAATTCACGGAGTTGCCCTGAAGTACTGTTCTCTTTTTTCTTGGATGATTTTCAACGTGGATATCAATGAATGAGAGGTGCCAATGGATACCATTCACCTACCCATTCGAGTAGCGGTGGGGCGGTGGAGCCGTACGTTTCTCTCAGAAAATTTTCTTTACTTTAGTCTTGAACCTTAATAAATTTTTGACGCATTGGTTTTATTTTTTGCGGATCCTGGGCGATTTGAATAGACAAAATTTTCTCCAAAAAACAAAAATGTGAAACAAAGAAAAACATTCGTCACACTTAGGGCAGCCATTACTATGACGCAAGACTTGGCATGATGTACAGATGTTTAGAGCATTTTTCATATTTGCTGCACCAGCAATAGTTCTGGTAACCGAAGCAAGATTAGGATTTTCTTTTGGGAATATTTCAATTGTAGGCACTTTTGTAGCTAAATTTAAAATTAATTTCCCAGGGAAAGAGAGAGTACCCTGGGAGCAAGGTTATACTTGTTCCCAGGGTCATCTCCACTTTCAGGATGGTGGGCGGGCGGTTTATAGCGATAGTTTAGTGATAGTCGGGCGCGAGATCTATGTTTCTTGGTGAAAAGTCGACGACCTCCTAGACCAATTGAAAAAAAAAAAATACTTGCAAAAATGGCTCGCATGACTCGCATGACTCGCATGACTCGCATGGCTCGCTGGCTTGCAGATTTAGCAGACCCTATTAACTTAAATTGTTGTTTTCTGGGTCTGCAATGAACTGAATAGTGACAAGTAGTGAGGTATCTAGAAACTTCTGGGTCCCAGAAATGTTTGATCAGATCTCAGAATCTTAGATTTAATTCTTTAATTTGTGATGACCTGTTTGATTTTTGTGTGTTTCTTTCTGTCTCTGAGTCTAAAATTATCAAGCTTGATCAAGTTTCAGTTTTGGATTTTCAAACAAAGCTAGATCTCAGCATCTCAGCTAGTCTCAGATTTACTACTTGTCATGCGTCCAAATTCCATCATATACCCAGCTCTTTAGTGCTAAGGTTGCCCTGTTCCAGTATGGTTGTCCTGTTTTCAGTATGCCCTGACACTTGTAGGAAGGTACACACACCACCTAAATACCCAAGTACAGTCCATGTACATAAAGTTCATTCAAAACATGTGCAAAATTGAAATGTATTAAGGAAATATTGTCAAAATGCTGAAAGCAAATTATTATCCATGATGCAGAAGATCTTTGGGCAGGTGCAACCTGCACAAAATACATACTGACTTAAGGACGTTTCCGCTAATTGTTTCTGCGCATCAATCTTACTGTGCACGCAAATTCACATGCCACATCATGCATCAAGCACATTATAGGGCAGATGGCCATTGCTCATAGCTTTACCTGGATTTAACAATCTTGGACATTCGGTGACTCCTACAATAATGGACAAAAGTCTTGGGACAAATTGGCGCTTTTGGCGCTTTTGCGTACACGCCAGGCGCGAATACAACTTCACCTGCCTAACCTTGCCCCCCACCCCCTATACAATGTTGAAAACTCGTACATGCAATTTCACCTGATTTTCAACATTGTGTTGGGGGGGAGGGAGGACAGCAAACCGTTTACAAAGGATATAGCAGCGTTTTCTTCATACTTCAGTTCCAAAACACAGATAATCCTTTACATTACATAAGTTTCCCAAGGACTTTTGTCCACGATAGTCTGATTTTCGCGTCTCGTGAAAATATGCACAATCAGCATGTTTTTTTTAACCCTAAATGCATTTAGAACCCAAGAATGTGAACATCTGAGATAAGAAAGGCATTTCTAAGAACTTTTCCACAGCTTTTCCGTATTTTTAAGTGGTTTTGGACCGATTGGGAAGGGTGTTGATCTCAAACAATCTAGAAACTTTTGTATGTGATGGCAGTGATAACGGCGTCGCTTGATTTGGATCCGTAACGAATTGTTTACATTATGATGTACAGTTTTGCAGATACTTCAAGTACTTAAGCGACAAATTTGGTATTTAATTCAATCTTAGTGATCATCTTAACAGTTATTATAGCGTGTTTAAGTATACTGAGGCGCTATGCTCTTTGTAGTGACGTCACCGTTTATTGGTCGTCGCACAGTACTCAGTGGCGAAGAAAAACAGTGTTTCGTCAATGTTAAGTATCAACTAAGTAAGAAAACCAGCGAAACTACTTTTCAACATGAGATTTATGGTACTGTTTCGAAATTACTTCACAAAAGTCATGTCACAGCACACTGGTAGTAAATACAACGGTACTCACTTGATTCAGTATGGAAGAATTGACTTTAAACAATTCTTAACAGATGGAAAGTGAGTACTGTGCTTGCAGAGCTCAAAATTAAGTTTTTACTAGCTATAAAGGTGTAGAAAGATCGATTACCAAACACATTTCACTTCGACATGTCTTAAATGTGAGCTTTCGGAAATAAGTAGGTACATTTTAAGGTTTTAAAGTGAGTACTGTTACTGAGAACTGTTGAGTTATGCAAATAAGGAGTGTCCACAACACTAAAAAAATGTCACACAATATTGTTTCGTAAATAACTAAAAAAATGACTTCCACTGGCGGGAAACAACTTGCTACTATTTGGTTCGGTACCCTTTTGACCAAATTATAGTTTACAATGCCCGCTCACTGCATGTATCATATTCATGATACAGATGACTTCGAGATATGACATTTCTGCGCGACTTCCTGGGGTGAAAACCTTCCGTTTTCCTTCAAAAAAATAAAACAGACTTTTACTCGCTGTTTGACAGAAATTCTTGTCATATGCACAATAATCTATGGTGCCTTATGCTCGTTGCTACCTTGAGCGTTAACCATGTGTGTCCTTTCAAATACCGCACGCACGAGTATGAGATAGAACAAATTCCGATTTACGCCACGCGTTTGTGTTGGGAAAAATTGAAAAGAAAAAAAACATGAGCTTAAATAAACCATAAAATAGCTCAAAAATAATCTTTGTATTACGATCTATTCACAGAGTCGAGAGAAAACACATTTAGACTGTGGAAAACCGCTGAAAAGTGACATTTTATTTCTGAACTGAAATTCAGACAATCACGGACAAAAGTCTTGGGACAAATTGGCACTTTTGGCGCTTTTGCGTACACGCCAGGCGCGAATACAACTTCACCTGCCTAACCTCGCCCCCCACCCCCCATACAATGTTGAAAACTAGTACGTGCAATTTCACCTGATTTTCAACATTGTGTTGGGGGGGGAGGGAGGACAGCAAACCGTTTACAAAGGATATAGCAGCGTTTTCTTCATACTTCAGTTCTAAAACACAGATAATCCGTTACATTACATAAGTGTCCCAAGGACTTTTGTCCACGATTGTAGTTTTCTTCTGGTGGGTCATTTTCTCTACCAATTTGCTACATTTAGCAAAAAAATGAAGAAAATCTATCGATTAGAAGTTTGAATTGTTTGCAAAATGCATGAAATTTTTGCACGAACATGCTTAAGCTACATACCTTGAGCACTTCTTGAACTTCCTTTTTTTAAGACAGTTTATCTTTTTAAGTTTTCTATCGCAAAGTTCTTCAAAATAATTGTTTTAATTATTTTCTTCATCCATCTGACATGTTTGTTTACTTGTACATTTGTAGTTAGAGCAAGAAGTAAAGGAGAGTCTCAGCAATGGTGATACTGCTGCACAATGTAAGCTTGATAAGATTTTCTTGTATAAATTATGTGATCATAATGAACAACACAATGTTACTGCTCAAAATTGTTTGCTGTCATTCAGGAGTTTATGAATGAAGCATTCAGACGTGATTTTGAGACACAATCAGGGGGGATTTTGAAATTGGAGAAATGTGACAGCTACTCAGTGCTGGTACCTGTGTGAAGAATAACTTAGCAATTAAGAAATATTGCTAGAATGCCCTTACTGTTGGAAAGCTCCCTATTAACCTTGCACAGGTTATTCTCTCAGTATTTTGTAAGGTTAGCTTAAAAATTTGCCAGTATAGCCAGTATCCACCCATAGGGTGTAAGAGGGACAAATATTTAGCACTTTTCTCACAAGTTGTGGAGGTGCAGTGGCCTCATGGTTAGTGTGCTCATCCCTGAATTGAGTGGTTTGGGTTTGTCAGTCCTGGCCAGGGACACTGTGTTGTGTTCTTGGGCAAGACACTCAACCCTCACAGTGCCTCTCTCCACCCAGGAGTATAAATGGGTACCGGCGAATTGTTGGGGTAACCTAACAAATTGCGGGAGTGACCTGCGATGGACTAGCATCTCATTCAGGGGGAGTAATAATACTCCTAGCCACTTCATGCTACAGAAACCAGGATCAGCTTCGGCAGCTATGAGCCAAGGCTCCAAGGCTTTACTTTTCACAAGCTGTGGGAGAGGCAGCTGAGTAGAAACTTTACCTGATCTAGGTGAGTAATACAGCAATCTGATAAGGTAGCTTTAGTGTTTGGTCCTGTCAACCACAAAAAAGGTCAGAGCTATTGTAGCAACCTAAGTTCTTTGAAGTCTAATTGGACTGCATTTGATGTTTTCAGACCCCTCTCTACATTTCTTGGCAGCCCAGGGTGAAATTGCAAAGATAAAGGAAGAGATTGACAAAGGTGTGTTTTAATATAATTTTTTTGAGAATGACTGGTACATGCCAATGGTTAAAGTGTTGTATCTCGATCAGGTATCTACAAGTGGTAAGTAATGAAAGTAATTGGTATGCATTTCACAGTTGTTACCTATGATGATATAACCGCCATCTTTTTCTGAGTCAAAGACACCAAATTTTTTTCTTTGTAGTGCCAGGACTTTTAAAGACAACCAGAGGTCAAAATGTATCCGAAGACATCCAAAGATCTCCATAGCCTATGTACAGCTGCCCCCTCCCTCAAAAGAATCAGAGATTTTTTTGAGGGGAGGAGACAGATGTACAGAGGCTAAGATTTCTGAGGCATATTTGTGAAGATTTGCGAAGATGGTTTGAACATTTCTAGTCTCAGTCTAGAGAAGTGCTTCAATCACCAAAATAATGCTATTGTCAGCACTTTTCTCTTGAAAAGTGGCAACACATATGGGAAGTGTACTCATCATAAACTTTTAATTATTTATCTTTCATTGGTTCAAGTTAAGCAGGAATGCGTCATTTAAAAACATTTTTTTTAGCTATGCATGAGAGATTGGTCTGTCCAAATAAGTGGGCATGAGATGTGGATCTCACCCAGTCCTCCACTCCCTGCCCTCAGGCCAGAGTCTGGTTCATAGACTTTCAACTTCAATAATCTGCCATATCTGGTAAATAAGTGAGTTTTTTTTCCTGCAGGAACAGATGTTAATACTGTGGATAAGACAGGGCTGACACCCCTTGCTTGGGCAGCAGCTCACAGACAGGTTAGGACAGTGGAACAACCTAGACAGAGAAAAATCGATCAAACTCGTGGCCATAAGGCCATCCCGTTTCTTTGAAATTTTTTTCCCAATCAAGTTCAAATTTCCGAAAAAATAGCTTACATGTACCTTATAGGGAAATCTTGTAGGGAAATAAATACTGTAATTATATTGGTTATTGCCCAGGGGGCCCAGGTCCCCCCTTATTTTGGGTTATAAAAGAAGAAGTCATAGCAGGAAGAAAAGCCGGCAGGGCAAGCAAAACAACCCCCCCCCCCCCTGCCACTGCAACAGGTAATTTGGTGTGGGCAAGAAAGCTCCATGTTGCCTGCTAGGGTAGCTAATCACAGTGCAGGATTGGTCTCATCTTGCTTGTTCACATTGTTAGCCCAGTTATAAGCATGAATTACTCCAGTGTATAATAATATAATAATTTTTATGACTGATCAAGCTCAATTTGGTATTTTAGAAAGCAACAATAACAGTACTGCTTAAGAGCGGTGCAGATGCCACTTTATGTAGTCCCACTGGAGAGACAGCACTCTCATTTGCTGCTTGTCAAGGCCAGCTGGATGCTGTGGAACAATTGTTGGAATATGGAGCTGATCCTGATGTTGCAAATGCGGTACGTATTATATGCAATAGCGTGAAATGGGCTTTACAATTTATGCCATTTGAAGTATGTTGTCTGCACGAGGGGTACATATTAAGCCATGGGTCATTTGCCATTGTATAGGGTTGGATTTTTAATCAATTTCCAAATTGAAAGTGACCTAATGGACTCTGGGTATTGGAGTACTAGACTTTCCACTTTGTTAAAAGTAAAGGTCGACAAGCATATCCTATGGTCAAGTATATTAACAGACTGCAAGAAATTAGAGACCAGTTGATCTAAGTTCACTATTTATAAAAAGTGAACTTGTAAACTACAACTTGTGGAGCAAATTTGAACCTGTCGCACATCTTTTTCAGTCTGTTGGTTAACCTGCTAACCATATATAGAGTAATATTATTTTCACCTGTAGAGTTCCCCTCAAAGAACATTCAGTTTGACTGTATCCACATAATCGTGGCATATTTTAACTGGTATTTTTATTTTACATCACACAATTTAAATTTTAAAAATGAATGATTTAGCCATTTTAAAAATAACTGAGCTACCCATTTTCTTTGCAGAAACACTGGTTGCAAAAATGAGTTAAACCTGTCTTTTAACTTGGTTTCTTTGATTTAAAAGTGCTGTGTTAAATCTTTGATCATTACCAATACTTTAATCATAAAAAGTAGTTAATACAGTCGAACCTCCCGTAAGCCACCGTCCAAAATGTCAAGCCTATGTGGTCGTTTACGAGAGGTGGGCACTTGTGAGAGCCTGGACCATATTGGGAGAAAATTTTGTCTCGTTAGCATATGGTAACTGCAGAGACTTACTCCATGTTTTAACTGTTTTATTCATGTCAAAAGTCAATTTTTCGAGAAAAAAAAATACAGTATTTCCCATTGAGACATTTTCATCTCTTGTACTATCCAGGAATGCGATAATGTTACAACATCTTATTATCCAATTTCCACTTTATTATCTGTTAAGTAGTCGCTTATGGAAGGTTAAAAACAAAAGAAAATTTCAAACTTTTAGCTCTTAAAGTGGTCGCACTTGCTTATGAGAGATGGTCGTATACAAGAGGTTCCAAATATAATGATTTGACTTAGAAACTTTTGGTATTTTGGAAAACTGGTCACTTACCAGAGGTGGTTGTAACCGGATGTTCGATTGTAGTTGCTAAATGTAGTAAATCCGTATTACAACATTATAAGAGTTTGAATGTTTACCGTGCAACTAAATTCTGTAAACAGGAAGGAGGTACACCACTTATGTATGCAGCTTATAATGGCTATCCACAGGTAGTCAAACTTCTACTAGGTAGGTAAACATGTCATGTGCTCAAACATTGGAAGTGGTTCACCTATTCATTAGTGTTTCTATTATGGTCTAGCTGAGAAATACTTGCAATTAGTTGCTTTAGCCAATAAAAACTGAGATATCTGGTTCAAGCAGGGTCTAATCAAGTTTAATCTTTCTGAGGTTGTGCAAGTTGCACTGCATCTGTTTTACTTGTTTTTTCATCACAGTTATCCTAGGTACATGTTATTTAGCTTGCAAATTACATGCAGTTACCTCTTAATGCTGCTTGTGAAAATGCCTGTACATGGACGGATCCAGGAGTTTTTGATTGAAGGGGACCAAAGTTTGATTCAGACGTTCATTATACAGTCACGCTCATACATTTGATCTTACTTTAACCTCTCTGCAGTGGCCACCTCTCCACAAAGGCAATGGCCAATAAAGGGCGTCCACTCTGACTGCCCTCTCGACAACAGCCAGTTAACGAACGCTGTATACAAAACCCCATTTTGTTATTGTAAAAGGTCAGGAAACTTGATCCCTACCGCCTGTCGTTGGTTTCTGTTTCTGTTTTATTGATATATTTTGATTGTTACGTATTTCAGTATACTCTACAAGAAGCATTTTGTTAAAAATGAAAATGTCACGGCCTCCAAAAAGAAACAGGTGTCATATTACACCCCGAACTCCTCATAACGGGCACTTCTTTACAACGGCCACTTTCCTCTGTCCTTAAGGTGGCCATTGTGGGTATGTTCGACTGTAGAACGGTTTATTTCCTATATCAGCAAATAGATAATATTAATTATTATCAATATTTACTTAGAACACGGAGCAGACTTAACAGCAACAAACAATGAAGGTCATACTGCGCTGAGTCTCGCTGTAGGAGTTGGAAACAAAAATGGTGAGTCACTTGTAGAGAAAGAGATATTGGTGAAATAGCAACTAAACAGTGGCTAAGACAGCCTTAAAAGAAATTCACCGTTTAACGCTATACTAATCCATGACCTTTGCAATGCTGCAAACCTTCCGCCACTGTACAGTGACTGTAGAGATTGTTTGGAGAGCTTTGAATTTCGTCGAATAGCTTGCCTTCTGTCATCAATCACTTAGGGCTCATTTTCAGAATTCGAAGTCTTGTTAAAGTTTGTCAAGTTACCAATATGGACCAATATATCCCCTTAAGTTCCCCCGACAATTCCCACCCTCCCTCTCCAGAGCCCCTCATATTTTTTGATTAGAAATATCTTTCTTTTTCAGTCCAACGTGTGATGGAAGATTACCTTCGCTCTATCTTGGAAAACCGATCTTCCTTGCCTTGCAGTGGAGAAATTCAGAAGTAAATGGAAATGGCATTTTACACGGAGAAAAGAGACTGTCGATAGGTTCTAATACGTGAAAGCTTCAGTTGCCACTGTAACTTGTTTATTACATCTACAGACCCGACATTCAAAGCCTGTGCATGGCTGCGTGTCCTTTAGAACTACCAAGGCAAGTTCCATTGCGATATGGCGGCGCAAACATAGAGAAGAATTAAGTTAACTGAAATCACGGTAAAGAAAGTAAGATTACTTGAACAGCAAGATCATCAAATCCATAGGCGTACGGGCCGGGAGGGCGGAGGAGGCCGCAGTCCCCCCGCCCCGCCCCCAGGTTTAGAAATTTTTGAAATTTTTCGGGCAAAACGCTGATGATTCGGGCAAAAGTACTCGGGAGAAAACATTCTAAAAGGCTGTCAAGGCCACGCTTGTACGCTACTTTCTCAGTCTTTTGCCTTGTAAAATACCAAACTTTTGCCAAAAAATACCGTTTATAACCGTTTAGTCAGGTTGTTTTAACTGCCATGACGTTAAATAAGCCTAAGTTTTGCTAAGAAAGCTTTTTTTACTAAAAGGAGAGATTTTTCTTTATATGCGTAATTCGGGTTCAAAGGGTTAAGGTCAAATGATGTAAGGATCCAGGTATTCTGTTTTGGAAAAGCCATATAACGTTTAAATGTCTATCGTGGAAATCCACGAGATAGATGTTATTTCCATCAACAAAACAATGACAAAAGAATCAGAGCAAACAAAGACCAAGACTTGTTTATGCGGTGGCTCTGAAAAGAGCCTTTCTGAATGGCTCCACAAAGAGCCGTTTTAAAATTTTCTTGAACTTTTTCTACGAAGAAGAATTAACTGTTTCTTTTATACGTGTCTGATTTTACTAGGCTGTCGATCGAGATCATAGAGTATGCGAGGTTTCAAAATAACTTTTTGGAATGATAACAGTTTCATAGTAGACTTGAAAGTTGTGAACGTTTTTGTTTTTACTGCGATTTAAGTGCGTTTGAACAACACTCACGTTTTCGGTCGTTGTGTTATTTTTTTCGGGCAATAAGGTCACCGCCCCCCAAAGTCCGAAGGTGCCCGTACGCCTATGATCAAACCGAACAGTCAGAGGTAGTGATCTAAGTATAATCTTATTTTAGTTAAAATCGATGTTACTGACTAAATTCATTTCTGGTCATTTCCACTTCAGTTCATCTTTCAAAGCGGATTTGAGCAAATAATAAAAGATGTGTTTAACTTGTCTGTTCGTTTGTTTCCTGTAGCCACAAAGAGTGGACCATAGGTTCCTAGTTGTCGGTTTAGTCCTCACATTAAGGTGCTCCGTGTCTATAACATGCAGCCTGACTTGGAACATTACAAACTGACTAGTTCCCAGCGAGAAAATTTTAAGACACTGAAAAGAGACTTGAGACGAGTCAGGAGACACGTGGCGATAACTCGGTGGTTTCTTGTTCCCAGGACGTTTTAGTTTTTCATTTTATGGTCCGTCCACACTACGCCGGAGGAATTTGAAAACGCAGCTTTATTTCTACGGTTAGGCCTACCGTCCACACTAATCCGTCACGAAAACGGAGCTTTTCGAAAACCTTCAAACCTTCAAACCTTCCTCTTGAAACCGGAGGAATTTGAAAACTCTGGCTTTACGTTTAGGTGTCTACCGAAAACATTGTGAAAACGGATTTTGTCGAAAACGGTGACGTGACTTTAATCCTGTGATTTCCCTGCCAGAGTTTTCGGCAAACACAAATCCGAACTGACCGGTGATTATTAGTTTTCAAATTTCTCCGGCGTAGTGTGGACGAGAAACCTTTGATGCGTTTTCAGAGTGAAAATACCGTTTTTCAAATTTCGGCGTAGGGTGGATACTGCCATAACTGCAAGAGCAATCGCGCCCGGAGTTATGCCTGGGAACTGAACTACTTCATACAAGTAATAACCCAGAACCGAGCCCAAGGTAATACGACGACGATGCACTTTGATAATAAAATGTCATATTTATCGTCTTGTGCGGAACTCTGAAACGAACTTCATTTAGCAATATTCAATGTCTTCAATGCGTCCAGGCCAGCTGTCAGACATCAAGAGGCGACTACAAACAAATTAGGCAAAAAAGTGAGGCCGCTCACATCCACGACCGCACTGCCAGCTTATTCCCTCTTCATCGAGTGAGACGTAAGAATCACAACGCCGAAGAATTCAAAACTCGGATTCGGATTACCATATCATAACCAAAACACCACACACTACATTGTAGTTCACGGTCAGCGGGTGACTCCAGAAACAAGATGCACAGACATACTACAGTGCACGGATCCGTCCATGCTACGTCATCACTAGTGTGAAAAACAGTCGTCAGTCATGTCACCAATTCTTCGCTTCATAATCATCGTTAACAAGAGGAATTGAAATGTTTGCTTGCAGTTCGTGTGATGTGTCCACAGGTCTGTACCCCATTAACTGCATCACATGCTTGCAGTAGTGCTCGATAATAGATATTTCGTAAGGATGCACTTTCCATCTCCACCGATTAATGGCGGCTTGTGCATCGTCTACAGTAAACGCAGCGGGACTTCCTTTTATTTTCATGTTTGATCTGTTTTTGGTTGGATGAGTGCTTTCATTCAACCAAGTCGTGATTCTCTTTAAAACAGACAGTCCAGCAAACTTGTACAAATGTCTCATTTCTTCCAAAGGATTCATTGCCAAGTCTTCGTATCTTAAAACTTGTACTTGTCTTCGGATCCAAGCAGGGAGATTTTTAAGGAAGTGTAAACTTTCTTCCGTCTCTTTACATAACTTGTAGCTAAACATTCTTGTTCCAAGCTTGGCAGTTCCGCCCTCCTCTTTGTAGAAGTTTACACTCAAAGAGGAAGGAATCACTGCACGAGGATCCCTTATCAACAACACAATTTTGCAGTTTATGTCTTGAGAATCGCAAGCAGATAAAGTCTTTTCTAAACTTTTGTCAACCAGGCGCTTCATGAGAATTTTTATAACAGTAAGTTTGTACTCATTTTTGCACGCGTTTCCAAGTGTTTCTCTTGTCATTTTTGGGCAAAGCTTGAAATCCCATCTCGGGTCTGACATGTTGTAAGGGCAAAGAGGCGGTGAGGCAATAGCTTGACTGATGCGGGGGTGAAGCGGTCTGCGGTAATATCTGTCGATGTCGGCGAGGAAGATCGGCTCGCTGAAATCGCAATGCAGTATATTGGTCAAGAACTTCTGTACAAGGCTGTTGTAATCTAATTTGAAGTTTTTACGAGTTCTTTCCACGGTCTGCAATGGTTCGTACAGGTAAAACACATCGGGGTGATGATTGAAAATGTCTCCCGTGAGCGAAGATCCCGAACGGCCATGAGCAATGATTATCAAATTTCTCCTGGTTGCTATTCCAGATTGAGGTTTCTCAGACTGTTGGAATGCAAAAGTATCGGGAAGTTTCAATTTAACGTGTCCTCTGTAACTTACGGTGTCTGGATGTTGTAGGAAAGCTGAGTTGGTCAGATAAAAACCAAATACAGCAGAAAACGAAAGCCAACCAGCTATAACAACACGAAGCCACAGCGGTGACTTCAACAGGAAACACTTCCTTCCTCTTCTTGACCTTCTTCGATTCCATATCATTATGTTGCTTTCAAACTATACAAGAAAGGAAATCTGTCATAATACATCGCAGCTAGAAAAAGTGAATTTTAGACCTATCACTGTCCTTCCAGCGTTATCCACGATCTTTGAACACATTCTATATCAACAACTGGCTGATCACTTTGGAAAAACATCTCAGAAGTACATGTTCGGATACAGAAAATATTACGGCCGCCCTACAGCACTTCTCTCACTAACCGAACAATGGAACGAAGATTTAGACAAACATAATATCATTGATACGATAGCCATTGATTTGAGCAAGGTTCTTGACTGTTTAGCACACGATCTTATTTTGGAGAAACTGAAATTCCGTCACCCCAAAACGCAGACCATGCAGACCGCAGACCGCAGACCGCAGACCGTGCAGACCATGTAGACTGTGCAGACTGAGTACTTTTTTTTTTCTTATTCTTGCTTTTGCATTTACTTTTGACTCGCATATTTTTTGGTTCTGTTCAATTTGTTGCACATGGAACTGTTTAGCTCAAAAGACCACCACAAACCGCATGATATCAAACCAAGGTTTAATAACTATTATTCGGCCTAAAAGAAATACATTTATTATTCACAATCAGAACAAACGCGAATAAATCTTTATCTCGTAGCGAAATTCAGAAAACTTGAATTTCCACGTCTTTCTGTGGCGGATAGTTACAACAGTCGCACTTTATGGGTTAGCAGAGTCTCCAACAGATTCTCCAGGTGAGTGGGTTTAACAGACAGATTCTCCAGGTAAGCGGATTTAACAGACGAACTAAAACAAGAAGATCTGTTAGATCTTATAACCGCGCTTTTAAAATTTAACTGTTCGCTTAGCACTACCGTCGGAACGCAGTGCACATTCCAAAGCAGTCATTGATGATTCTTTTCTTACTGTAGACATCACATCACTTGATCAACACAAACTGTATTATTGCACCATCAGTGGTAGCCTTTGACAAATCTCCGATGACTTAATGGTCTTAATCTAGAACTTTCTTCGGGATATGTATGGGCATGAACGATATCAACGACACAATAATAATACTATTAACAACAGCTTTCTTTCTTAAAAGTCATGATTAAATTTAATTGGTGTTTTCCACGAGTAAAGGGCTAGCAAAGTAGTCACACAAGTCATAAAAAAAACCCATCCGGACCGATGTATCGATTTTGGTCACTCCAGTGACCACAGATTGAAAACGTGACAGAAAATTGGCGTTACTTTTGATTCTCACCAAATTTGTCGTATCCCCCCCCTCGGGAGAATTTTGTTAAGTTAGCTAATTTAGTATGCAAGCCACCGTAATGGCGGTCGCCGCCGGCGAAATGTTTATTTGCTCAAAATTGGGGCAAAATCTTTCGGAGATGGAAATCAGGACATTTGTAAGGATACAGAAAGTAATTTGGGACCGGTTGCTGGCTTCTAAGGCTGAATTTATCCAGAAGTAAGCTGTATTTTCGTTTTCGTGTCGAAAGGCACGCGATGAAATATTATCGGCTTGTTCTGCTGTCTTGTTCTGTTTTTTCTCTTTGTCGTTTTTGTAGCCCGCCGAGGCCAGTCTTTCGTCTAAATCAGTTGAAAAAGGTTCGAAAAAGATGTTCCCATCCAAGTTTAAACTCTCAGGCGATAATTGTGGAGTTGTTTGGCCGAAACGTCGGCTTTGTTATGTTGGTGTTTCTCGGTTGCTATGGGTGACTGTTGCTTCCTTTGTTAGGACAAGTCTGGGAAGTGAGGTCACAAAAAAATTCCAATTAATTCTGGTTTTGTTCGATTTCGCTGAAATTTTAACACGATAAAGTTGGATTGTTAACGAATAGATTTACCGCCTGCCGATGTGTGGTAGCTATTAACGCTGAAGTGTTATATCGCTTCGAAGTCAGGGTTTTGAAGAGATTTTTTTGCAACATGTGGGTTCGGCGTGATTTTGTAATCTGAGGTTTCGGTTGACCCCGAAGGAAAAAATATCCGGAAAAGGTCATTTCATCGACGATTCAAACAAATATAAATATGTATATGTTCCGAGCTAAATTTCTGGTGAAAAAATATAATTTTTGACGAGCGCTGGGTTTTTAATTTATTCCCGCGAAAGATGAGATTTATTGTTTCAACAGCTTTTGGCGAGTAAACATCACAGGTTGCGTGACTCAAAATTTGGCCGAGTGGAAGCTTGGGTCTGCTCGCACCGAAGTCGAAAAAAAACAAGAAGATCTGTTAGATCTTATAACCGCGCTTTTAAAATTTAACTGTTCGCTTAGCACTACCGTCGGAACGCAGTGCACATTCCAAAGCAGTCATTGATGATTCTTTTCTTACTGTAGACATCACATCACTTGATCAACACAAACTGTATTATTGCACCATCAGTGGTAGCCGTTGACAAATCTCCGATGACTTAATGGTCTTAATCTAGAACTTTCTTCGGGATATGTATGGGCATGAACGATATCAACGACACAATAATAACACTATTAACAACAGCTTTCTTTCTTAAAAGTCATGATTAAATTTAATTGGTGTTTTCCACGGGTAAAGGGCTAGCAAAGTAGTCACACAAGTCATAAAAAAACCCTATCCCGACCGATGTATCGATTTTGGTCAATCCAGTGACCACAGATTGAAAACGTGACAGAAAATTGGCGTTACTTTTGATTCTCACCAAATTTGTCGTATCCCCCCCCTCGGGAGAATTTTGTTAAGTTAGCTAATTTAGTATGCAAGCCACCGTAATGGCGGTCGCCGCCGGCGAAATGTTTATTTGCTCAAAATTGGGGCAAAATCTTTCGGAGATGGAAATCAGGACATTTGTAAGGATACAGAAAGTAATTTGGGACCGGTTGCTGGCTTCTAAGGCTGAATTTATCCAGAAGTAAGCTGTATTTTCGTTTTCGTGTCGAAAGGCACGCGATGAAATATTATCGGCTTGTTCTGCTGTCTTGTTCTGTTTTTTCTCTTTGTCGTTTTTGTAGCCCGCCGAGGCCAGTCTTTCGACTAAATCAGTTGAAAAAGGTTCGAAAAAGATGTTCCCATCCAAGTTTAAACTCTCAGGCGATAATTGTGGAGTTTTTTGGCCGAAACGTCGGCTTTGTTATGTTGGTGTTTCTCGGTTGCTATGGGCGACCGTTGCTTCCTTTGTTAGGACAAGTCTGGGAAGTGAGGTCACAAAAAAATTCTAATTAATTCTGGTTTTGTTCGATTTCGCTGAAATTTTAACACGATAAAGCTGGATTGTTAACGAATAGATTTACCGCCTGCCGATGTGTGGTAGCTATTAACGCTGAAGTGTTATATCGCTTCGAAGTCAGGGTTTTGAAGAGATTTTTTTGCAACATGTGGGTTCGGCGTGATTTTGTAATCTGAGGTTTCGGTTGACCCCGAAGGAAAAAATATCCGGAAAAGGTCATTTCATCGACGATTCAAACAAATATAAATATGTATATGTTCCGAGCTAAATTTCTGGTGAAAAAATATAATTTTTGACGAGCGCTGGGTTTTTAATTTATTCCCGCGAAAGATGAGATTTATTGTTTCAACAGCTTTTGGCGAGTAAACATCACAGGTTGCGTGACTCAAAATTTGGCCGAGTGGAAGCTTGGGTCTGCTCGCACCGAAGTCGAAAAACAAGAAGATCTGTTAGATCTTATAACCGCGCTTTTAAAATTTAACTGTTCGCTTAGCACTACCGTCGGAACGCAGTGCACATTCCAAAGCAGTCATTGATGATTCTTTTCTTACTGTAGACATCACATCACTTGATCAACACAAACTGTATTATTGCACCATCAGTGGTAGCCTTTGACAAATCTCCGATGACTTAATGGTCTTAATCTAGAACTTTCTTCGGGATATGTATGGGCATGAACGATATCAACGACACAATAATAACACTATTAACAACAGCTTTCTTTCTTAAAAGTCATGATTAAATTTGATTGGTGTTTTCCACGAGTAAAGGGCTAGCAAAGTAGTCACACAAGTCATAAAAAAACCCTATCCCGACCGATGTATCGATTTTGGTCACTCCAGTGACCACAGATTGAAAACGTGACAGAAAATTGGCGTTACTTTTGATTCTCACCAAATTTGTCGTATCCCCCCCCCCCTCGGGAGAATTTTGTTAAGTTAGCTAATTTAGTATGCAAGCCACCGTAATGGCGGTCGCCGCCGGCGAAATGTTTATTTGCTCCAAATTGGGGCAAAATCTTTCGGAGATGGAAATCAGGACATTTGTAAGGATACAGAAAGTAATTTGGGACCGGTTGCTGGCTTCTAAGGCTGAATTTATCCAGAAGTAAGCTGTATTTTCGTTTTCGTGTCGAAAGCCACGCGATGAAATATTATCGGCTTGTTCTGCTGTCTTGTTCTGTTTTTTCTCTTTGTCGTTTTTGTAGCCCGCCGAGGCCAGTCTTTCGTCTAAATCAGTTGAAAAAGGTTCGAAAAAGATGTTCCCATTCAAGTTTAAGCTCTCAGGCGATAATTCTGGAGTTTTTTGGCCGAAACGTCGGCTTTGTTATGTTGGTGTTTTTCGGTTGCTATGGGCGACCGTTGCTTCCTTTGTTAGGACAAGTCTGGGAAGTGAGGTCACAAAAAAATTCTAATTAATTCTGGTTTTGTTCGATTTCGCTGAAATTTTAACACGATAAAGTTGGATTGTTAACGAATAGATTTACCGCCTGCCGATGTGTGGTAGCTATTAACGCTGAAGTGTTATATCGCTTCGAAGTCAGGGTTTTGAAGAGATTTTTTTGCAACATGTGGGTTCGGCGTGATTTTGTAATCTGAGGTTTCGGTTGACCCCGAAGGAAAAAATATCCGGAAAAGGTCATTTCATCGACGATTCAAACAAATATAAATATGTATATGTTCCGAGCTAAATTTCTGGTGAAAAAATATAATTTTTGACGAGCGCTGGGTTTTTAATTTATTCCCGCGAAAGATGAGATTTATTGTTTCAACAGCTTTTGGCGAGTAAACATCACAGGTTGCGTGACTCAAAATTTGGCCGAGTGGAAGCTTGGGTCTGCTCGCACCGAAGTCGAAAAAAACAAGAAGATCTGTTAGATCTTATAACCGCGCTTTTAAAATTTAACTGTTCGCTTAGCACTACCGTCGGAACGCAGTGCACATTCCAAAGCAGTCATTGATGATTCTTTTCTTACTGTAGACATCACATCACTTGATCAACACAAACTGTATTATTGCACCATCAGTGGTAGCCGTTGACAAATCTCCGATGACTTAATGGTCTTAATCTAGAACTTTCTTCGGGATATGTATGGGCATGAACGATATCAACGACACAATAATAACACTATTAACGACAGCTTTCTTTCTTAAAAGCCATGATTAAATTTAATTGGTGTTTTCCACGAGTAAAGGGCTAGCAAAGTAGTCACACAAGTCATAAAAAAACCCTATCCCGACCGATGTATCGATTTTGGTCACTCCAGTGACCACAGATTGAAAACGTGACAGAAAATTGGCGTTACTTTTGATTCTCACCAAATTTGTCGTATCCCCCCCCCTCGGGAGAATTTTGTTAAGTTAGCTAATTTAGTATGCAAGCCACCGTAATGGCGGTCACCGCCGGCGAAATGTTTATTTGCTCAAAATTGGGGCAAAA
This sequence comes from Orbicella faveolata, assembly GCF_042242905.1. NCBI lineage: Eukaryota > Metazoa > Cnidaria > Anthozoa > Scleractinia > Merulinidae > Orbicella > Orbicella faveolata. Next base: position 13,525,154 of record NW_028301577.1, on the reverse strand, counting down.
TCTTTCGGAGATGGAAATCAGGACATTTGTAAGGATACAGAAAGTAATTTGGGACCGGTTGCTGGCTTCTAAGGCTGAATTTATCCAGAAGTAAGCTGTATTTTCGTTTTCGTGTCGAAAGCCACGCGATGAAATATTATCGGCTTGTTCTGCTGTCTTGTTCTGTTTTTTCTCTTGGTCTTTGTTGTAGCCCGCCGAGGCCAGTCTTTCGTCTAAATCAGTTGAAAAAGGTTCGAAAAAGATGTTCCCATTCAAGTTTAAGCTCTCAGGCGATAATTCTGGAGTTTTTTGGCCGAAACGTCGGCTTTGTTATGTTCGTGTCTTTCGGTTGCTATGGGCGACCGTTGCTTCCTTTGTTAGGACAAGTCTGGGAAGTGAGGTCACAAAAAAATTCTAATTAATTCTGGTTTTGTTCGATTTCGCTGAAATTTTAACACGATAAAGTTGGATTGTTAACGAATAGATTTACCGCCTGCCGATGTGTGGTAGCTATTAACGCTGAAGTGTTATATCGCTTCGAAGTCAGGGTTTTGAAGAGATTTTTTTGCAACATGTGGGTTCGGCGTGATTTTGTAATCTGAGGTTTCGGTTGACCCCGAAGGAAAAAATATCCGGAAAAGGTCATTTCATCGACGATTCAAACAAATATAAATATGTATATGTTCCGAGCGAAATTTCTGGTGAAAAAATATAATTTTTGACGAGCGCTGGGTTTTTAATTTATTCCCGCGAAAGATGAGATTTATTGTTTCAACAGCTTTTGGCGAGTAAACATCACAGGTTGCGTGACTCAAAATTTGGCCGAGTGGAAGCTTGGGTCTGCTCGCACCGAAGTCGAAAAAAAACAAGAAGATCTGTTAGATCTTATAACCGCGCTTTTAAAATTTAACTGTTCGCTTAGCACTACCGTCGGAACGCAGTGCACATTCCAAAGCAGTCATTGATGATTCTTTTCTTACTGTAGACATCACATCACTTGATCAACACAAACTGTATTATTGCACCATCAGTGGTAGCCGTTGACAAATCTCCGATGACTTAATGGTCTTAATCTAGAACTTTCTTCGGGATATGTATGGGCATGAACGATATCAACGACACAATAATAACACTATTAACAACAGCTTTCTTTCTTAAAAGTCATGATTAAATTTGATTGGTGTTTTCCACGAGTAAAGGGCTAGCAAAGTAGTCACACAAGTCATAAAAAAACCCTATCCCGACCGATGTATCGATTTTGGTCACTCCAGTGACCACAGATTGAAAACGTGACAGAAAATTGGCGTTACTTTTGATTCTCACCAAATTTGTCGTATCCCCCCCCCCTCGGGAGAATTTTGTTAAGTTAGCTAATTTAGTATGCAAGCCACCGTAATGGCGGTCGCCGCCGGCGAAATGTTTATTTGCTCAAAATTGGGGCAAAATCTTTCGGAGATGGAAATCAGGACATTTGTAAGGATACAGAAAGTAATTTGGGACCGGTTGCTGGCTTCTAAGGCTGAATTTATCCAGAAGTAAGCTGTATTTTCGTTTTCGTGTCGAAAGCCACGCGATGAAATATTATCGGCTTGTTCTGCTGTCTTGTTCTGTTTTTTCTCTTTCTCGTTTTTGTAGCCCGCCGAGGCCAGTCTTTCGTCTAAATCAGTTGAAAAAGGTTCGAAAAAGATGTTGCCATTCAAGTTTAAACTCTCAGGCGATAATTGTGGAGTTTTTTGGCCGAAACGTCGGCTTTGTTATGTTGGTGTTTTTCGGTTGCTATGGGCGACCGTTGCTTCCTTTGTCAGGACAAGTCTGGGAAGTGAGGTCACAAAAAAATTCTAATTAATTCTGGTTTTGTTCGATTTCGCTGAAATTTTAACACGATAAAGCTGGATTGTTAAGGAATAGATTTACCGCCTGCCGATGTGTGGTAGCTATTAACGCTGAAGTGTTATATCGCTTCGAAGTCAGGGTTTTGAAGAGATTTTTTTGCAACATGTGGGTTCGGCGTCATTTTGTAATCTGAGGTTTCGGTTGACCCCGAAGGAAAAAATATCCGGAAAAGGTCATTTCATCGACGATTCAAACAAATATAAATATGTATATGTTCCGAGCTAAATTTCTGGTGAAAAAATATAATTTTTGACGAGCGCTGGGTTTTTAATTTATTCCCGCGAAAGATGAGATTTATTGTTTCAACAGCTCTTGGCGAGTAAACATCACAGGTTGCGTGACTCAAAATTTGGCCGAGTGGAAGCTTGGGTCTGCTCGCACCGAAGTCGAAAAAAAAAAAACCACGGGTAAACCATGAACCGCGCTCGGCCCATGGCCGCGCGGTTAAAAAACCACGGGTAAACCATGAACCGCGCTCGGCCCATGGCCGCGCGGTTAAAAAAACCACGGGTAAACCATGAACCGCGCTCGGCCCATGGCCGCGCGGTTAAAAAAAAACCACGGGTAAACCATGAACCGCGCTCGGCCCATGGCCGCGCGGTTAAAAAACCACGGGTAAACCATGAACCGCGCTCGGCCCATGGCCGCGCGGTTAATAATTTCTTTCTCACTTCGATTCTACTGAAAACTGGTTTGAAACACAATAACCTAACGCCGATGTATATAAATTATGTCAATCACGATTCTTGTCATCAAATAAATCTGTCAATTAAGAGGCAACGGCTATTCGATCAACGAAACACAATTATACATCGCAGTGTTTGTTATCCACAGGCCGCGCAAACTCGGTGGTATGTGACTGTTGATATGTTATAGGTCTTATAGATTTTGCACGGGAAACTCCCTTTAGTCCTAAATATGCTCAAGTAAAGCTACTTTAAAATGTAGAAATAAACTTCACTTGTAATGTAATGTCACATGTAGCATGTGTATTTTCTACTCGTGGTGTACAAAATGTAATTCCAAATGGCTGTTGGCGCACGTGTGACTGCGATCACGCCAAAAAAGCCTAGCGCATGGAAAGATCGATGCACAGAAAACCGAATAGCATTTGAAAATCTCAGCGCAGTACGGTTGCCGTGATGAGTTGATGCGATGGTGAATTTATCTGTCCTTATGGCAGTTGTGTTTTTATGGCGATTTAGACTACGAGTGGTCCCTCTTTCGCTTTTAGTCCATCGTGCGTGACGCTTAAGAAAACCTCGACGAAAAAATTTCATGCAAGCATTTTTTTCCTCGAGGTCTACTTACGGTCATGTTCAACTAAGCGAAAGAGGGAATCAAACACTCCTAGTCCAATGTCGATTCTGTGCTTTATGAAGCAAAAGCGATTTGTGGGACAAGGTCGCTTAGAGTCACCGTCCTTGCTTTGTTTTATGAATCAGTTCTGAGAGGAGAATGAAGACTAAGAAAATCGAAAAAAACAACAACAACAACAACAACAAATTGGACAAAATAAATAAAACCACAAAACCGTAAAAAAATTGACGCAATTTGCGCCCAGAATGTATGGAAGTTTATTTTTATGCTTGATTTTAGTATATTTAGGACCAGTTAAGGGAATTTCCCATAGAAAGTCTATTAAACGCCTGAATCAACAGTCAGATGTTAAGTTTGTGCCACCTGTGGATAAATAACAAACATTAGGACATATTGAACACTATTTTGTCACTAAAAGCGAAAAAAGTGAGTCAAGCGTTAGGAAAAAAGTATTCAGTCTGCGCAGTCTGCACGGTCTGCACGGTCTGCACGGTCTGCACAGTCTGCACGGTCTGCGGTCTGCAGTCTGCATGGTCTGCGTTTTGGGGTGACCGCTAAAATTCTATGGTCTAGGCGATCATGCGTTATTTCTAATGCGTAGCTATCTCTCCTCACGTTATCAAAGAGTAGAGCTCAGTGCTGCTTTCTCCACATGGAAGGAAGTGTCAGGAGTGGTCCCACAGGGATCTATTTTAGGACCTACATTATTTAATGTATTCATGAAGGACTTGGCGTACGCAATCAAGCAGTGCAGAATTGCAACTATGCAGATGATACAAACATTCATTGTTCTAAAAAAGATGTTTGTGCTGTTCAAAACAACCTTAATATCGATCTTGAGAGCGCCACTTCATGGCTTATTCACAATGGCATGAGACCTAACCCAGATAAATACCAGGCTATGGTACTTGGCAAAAAAGAAGACGAACTCTACTTTAAATTAGCTGATATTGACATTAAAACCACAGACAATACTTGTCTCCTGGAGGTTGTTCTTGATAACAAATTAAAATTTGACGATCATATGTCTAGCAGTTGTCGCAAAGTTAGTGCTCAGATAAGTGCTCTGAAGAGACTGAAGAATACTTTACCACCTAAAACTAAGCAATCGCTATATACCGCGCATTTACACTACCATATTTTAACTATTGTAACCAAGTCTGGCACCACTGCGGAAAAAGAAACACTGCTAAAGTCGACAATGTCAACGAAATGGTTTTAACGTGCGTCCTCAGAAATAGAAGTGCATCTTACCAAGATCTCTTGTAAAGAATCAAACTCCCGTCCATGGAAACTCGAAGAATCCAGGACATGCTGTTGACGATAAACAATTGTATATCGGACAAAGTTCCATCCGCAATTAGAGATCTTATCACCTCAGTCCCCTCATCCAAGTATAATCTTGTTCGACATGACTATATCATTTCTTTGCCGAAAATTAACACGACTAAAATAAAATATGGTCTCAAATCATGGAGATATTTTGCCGCAAAGAAATGGAATGAGCTAACAAATAATATTAGGACTAAAGTGGGCACTAATGAGGTGAACAACAAAATTCGATCGCTTAGTTAAGTTTGACTGATGTCGGAATTTATTGTGATTTGATTCTTTAGATTTTTAATTCTCTGCGTTTATAGGTCTGTATAGTTTTATACGATCAATTATTATACATTTTTAGTTTTAATTTTTAGAATATACTAGGGCCGTGGATTACCTGTAAACTAGCTGATTAGCTAAGCGTAACTCCACGTTAAATAAAGAATCTTATCTTTATCTTATCTTAAACATAGTCAAGTAAAACACAGGGTACAGAGAGGAGTCAAATTTGACCGTATTTCCAGCTAAATACACTGTTTAAATGCAGCCCAAAGATGATTTCCAGTCCGTACTGCGTAGTCTCAGCACCCTGTTATAAACATTGTAAGGCTAACTCGATGGAATGCGAATCGATGTTATTCGTTACGAACCACATACCTGTATCTTTGAGGCCTTTCAAATTCTTTTTCCAACAGCTTCATTGATTTATACACAGCTGCGAAGTTGTTTCATCAAGTGATATGAGAAAGAACGAAGCATAAAGTTTCGACCGTTTTGTGTCGGAAACTGCACAAAGTATTAGTGATTGTTGATTGATAGTGATCGTTGATTGATTTTTGTAATGAGGATTGTCTATCTCAACCAGACAACAATAGCTCTTTTTAGGTTTTCTTTTTTGGGGGGGGGGGCGGGGGGGTGCAGGGTTTCTATGTTGTTCAGTGGGGACTTGGAGCGCGGTATGTTTTGATCGGGTGAATAAAATCTGTGAATCGTAAAATTGTGAAAGTGTGCACGCCTTTCTTGTGTTTCCCACATTCGTATCCATATTGGCGGTTGTTTTCAACCCGAATTTCAGGTAAGAATTGCATTGCGCATCCCTACACAGGGAGCCCTCACATCCGTTTAGAATATAAATAAAAGGTCAACCTACCTTTATCGCGCGCGTATTGTGTTTGGTGGCGGCCATTTTGAATATTTAATACTTGCTCTACTAGTGCGAGATCTGGGACCGAAATTTTGAAAGAAGTCTGGGACGGGCGGGAAAAATCGCAAATTCTCGGCGGAGCCGATCGCACACCGAGGATAATAAAGTGCCAAGTGTCATTCGAGCATCCGTAATTTCGGTTCCAGACCTCGCACTAGCAGACCGCGCGCGTATTAAAAATTCAAAATGGCCGCCATAAAACACAAAACACGCGCGACAAAAGGTAGGTTAATCTTTTATTCATATTCTAAACGGATGTGAGGGCTCCCTGTGCTGATGCGAGGGCTCGCTTTGTCCCTACTGCGCACGATTTTCGCGTAATTAGCGCGCACTCACGAGCGCGACAGATACACAACATATACAAAATTGTGGTTTTTGCATAAAGCCTTGGCCAAACGGACTCGCAAGTAGACGCAAGTTCTCAACTTACGTCTACGTGCGACTCCGTTTGGTCAGGCCTTGCGTGCACTTGCGTTGACTTGCGATGACTTGCGCTCACTTTGGTCGAGATCAAATTTGCACGCAGGTCGACGCAAGTTTTTCACCGTTTGGCCACCCAACCCAAGTCATCGCAAGTTGAGAGGCGTCCATTAACCTATTATTAGCCAATGAAATACAGGATATGTCTGCCTTGAAATGGGTTTTATTGCGAATTGCTGGTACTTGCGAGGAAACTTGCGAGTCCGTTTAGCCACCCAACGCAACTCTCTACGCAAGTTCAACTTACGGCTGCTTGCGATTACTTGGGAGTCCGTTTAACCAGGGCTTAACGGCTTGGCTTGCGAGAAACAAATCATCGTTTTTTCTCGGAAACGAGTACTGGGGCGCAACGACTTTTTTTTTATTTAGATCGAATCCAGCGATCACCTTATCTTTATACAGTGAATATAGACCAATTTCTATTTCAGAGTAAAAATCCATTGCTGAAAATGAGAACATAGCTAGTGTTCGGAAAAGATAATATGTGCTCTCAAGAACACTACATGCCTGGAACATATTGATTGCCTGTCGGCTAAATATGGGTGCCTTTATCGTGAAAAGCACATCAAATTGCTCTGTAACATTGATGCAATACAAGGCCTGGCCAAACAGAGTCGCAAGTAGACGCAAGTTGAGAACTTGCGACTACTTGCGACTCCGTTTGGCCAGGGTTTAAGATTTTTCTTTTTTACCGAAAGAACCCAGTTAAATGCAGCGCATGCGTAGTAAGGCAAAAAATTGCGATTGAATGCGGGATAGCTTTCTTGGAAATACGCCTATTTCTCGAGAACCACTCGTTAGAATTTCACGAAATCTGGCACGAAAATACTTTAGAAAACAAGTAACTCGAATATTGAAAAAAAATTGAAACTTAAGAGGCAATTCTAGATATTCCAGTTAACCTCCTACAAGGTTAAAGTTCTCTCTGCTAAACTATTACATGCCTGTATTAAAATAGTGTTAACTTGTGAGCACTGTTACAATCTTGTTGCTTACAAATGAAAAAGAAAATGTTACGACTAGATTTTCTGCAAACAAACAAAACCGATTTAAAAGGCCTGTTTATTTTTATTTATGTTGCCATCGCAGCGGCACATACGTCAGCTTAGCTATCAAAAATCCGAAGTTTGTGTTGTTAACTTGCGTCAGGAGCCCATCACATTGATGTGCTCCTGCTTGCGTGTTGCCATTTTTGGCGACCAAAAGATCCTGAAGGGTTTTAGAGAAGAAGGAGAATGAAACACGGGTATCAAAACTGTGTTCGGCCACCTTAAGTAGTTGCGAAATGTTAACATGAAACAAAACAAAAAACGCCAAAAAACTCTCGATAGTGCCCAGTACGGACTGGAAATCATCTTTAAGGTGGCTCTGCAACCCCTAGACAATCTCTTCTCTTCGGTGCGTACTCCACAAAAAATACACGTTACGGCACTGTAAAATTCGGTCTGGAGCTCCCCT